>NW_027418682.1:0-159181 GCF_009905375.1 Apium graveolens
CTACTGGAACTCTTGTAAGTTGGGCACCTCCTTCTGCGTGTCCACCACATAAGCTAGGTAAGCCTCACTTCCTTTTCGTAGCATCCTTCTGGCCTGAGCCATAGTCAAAAATTTCTGCGTCTGCCTCTTTCCTCTAAATATAACTTCTTTCTTCCCGGGGATATTTAACTTAACTTTCTTCCCTTTACAGTCTATCTGAGCATCGTTGCTAGATAGCCAGTCCATTCCCAAAATCACATCAAACTCCCCTAATTTAAAAGGAATCAGATCAACACTGAAGGATTGCTCCCCTATGCCTATCTCACAGGCGGGGTGAATCTGGTTAACAGGAATAATTTCATGATTGGCTATTTCTACTTGTAAGGGTTCTATCAAGGGTTTAGCCTTAAGTCTTAACTTACGCGCAAAGTCCTTTGATATAAAAGATTTAGTTGCTCCCGAATCAAATAAAACATTTGCACTGACTGAATTTAGAGAAAGGGTACCTGCTATCACATCTGAATCTTTCATAGCATCCTGCACTGTCATGTTGAAAGTCCTCGCAGTAGGTGGCTTATTAGAAGCAGCCCTGCTTGCTCCCGAAGCTGCTGGTTTGTTCATTGGGCAATCCTTTTTCCAATGACCCTGGCGTCCACACTGATGACAATTGGTGGTTGGAACGACGGCAGAGGTTAATGATGGGCACTTATTTGAATAGTGGCCCTCCCGACCGCACTTAAAACAGGTTACTGGCCTTCCTTTACACTCCCCAGTGTGATTCCTTCCACATATGTTACAGGCTGGCAATGGGGGTCGAGATTGGTTGGAATAGGACATTCTTGACTTCTGGCCGCCCTGGCTCACACTCACACTCATTGGTCGCTTAAACCCAGTGTTCCTTCCTGGCAGGGACACTGCTCCTCGATTAAACCTAGTTGGGAAGCTCCTTCCCGCGGAACCTCCACCCATGCTCATACTTTTCCTCTTTATTCCTTTCTTCTCTCTTTCCTTCTGCATCTGTTCACTTCCGACTTCTACAATCGTTGCCTTTTGCACCAGAGTGGCATAGTCCGTAAGCTCAAGGATTGCCACCCTATTCTGAATCCATGGTTTCAGTCCCTGCTGAAACCTCCTAGCTTTCTTTTCCTCAGTGCTCACAAACTCCGGCACAAACCTTGATAATTCAGTAAATTTCGCTTCGTACTCTGCTACAGACAAATCATTCTGCTTTAGCTCCAAGAACTTGAGCTCCATCTGGTTTTCCATAAACCTCGGGAAATACTTTCCCAGAAACAACTGACTAAATCTCTCCCAGGTTATAATAGCATCTGTCTCCATGTTTTTCTTGGCCTCCCACCAGTAGTTAGCTTCTCCTTTCAGAAGGTAGGTAGCAAATACAGTTTTCTGTGCCTCATCGATACTCAAAATCTCAAAAGATTTCTCCATTTCCTTTAACCATGCCCTTGCCTCAACTGGGTCGGCTGATCCGTGGAACTCAGGGGGCTTAAGGGACTTAAAAGCCCTGAAAGAGTTTGCCACAGCATTGTTACTTCCTTGAGGGGGTGGGTTGGGTTGACATTCCAAATTCTGTCTTAGGAGTTGCATAAACTGGCCCATGGGATCCATGCCTGGGTTTGGTACTGGTTGCTCAACCTCGGTTTCTCCTTCTTCAGCCTCTATCTCAAATCCCTCAACATCATATGTTTCCTCTTCTTCTTCATACAGGGAGTCATCCTGTTCCACATAATCCTCATCTTCCTCTTCACTGTGTTCTTGGTTTCTATTGTCCTGATTATGGCTTCCCTGGTCCTCAGACCCAGGGTTCGCCCTAGTTCCAATCTTTCTTGGCGGCATGATTCTGATAATAATAAAAACAATTATTGGGAAAATTCAACGTTAGGTCACAATCATATACAACATTGTGCCTTGCACAGCTCTTATAATGGGGAGAACGTATAACGCAGTTCTATTATTTTAAGAAAGTTCTAATACGAAGTGCAGTAATAATAATAAGAAAACAGTGATCACGTCACTAAGGAACTGAACCGAAAGGAAACAAATATATACATAATGCGAGAATACATAGTTTGATCTGGTCAAAAGTACAACAGTGCTACAGTCATCTGTCCCAAAAGTGATACACAAGAGTCTATCTGTCTAGTCAGAAAAAGGGATGCTATATACAAGTCAACTATCCCGGAAAATTGGCTCTTACTAAGGCCTCGGCTAACTAGACAACTAGACTATTCCATCATCAATCCTGAATCACACACCGGAACGGGTCAGTTCCCAAACCCTTTCCATCGCACGACGGAAGATATAGTCGGCCTGCCGCCTGGAGATCCTACCATGCCTGTCCCCCCGGAGAGATCTGAGTCTCGCTCGGGACGTGAGCTCTATCCCCGTAAGCTCCCTCCTCAAGGATCGGGGTATAGAAGCCCTGGTCTCATAAGCTCGGGTACGCCTACCCGCCCTCTCTGCATCCAACTCCCTCCTGGCCTCATCCAGTCGGGCCTCGGCAACAGCCACTCGGGTCCTCAAAACATCCTGAACATATCCATGAGCTAACGAAGACTGCCTCTGGGCAGGGTCAAGAGGTGGTGAATCCGGAGCCGCTGAGGGTGCCTCCTCGGTCTGCCTAGGCTCGGAAGTATGGGTCTCTGAGCTGTCATCATCAGGAATCCAAGATAGTGGTGGAGGGGTAGGGGCTCTGACCACCGGAAGTGTGGGTAAAGGGATACCATCATACACTACCATAAGTCCAACACGCTCCTCAGCTACTGGGACCTCATCCGGGTCCTCCTCATCTGAAATAGTAATGACCTCCGTCTCTGACTCCTCTGAGGGGTCCTCCTCATCCTCCTCCATCTCAGGCTCCTCCTGATCCTCGACATCTAACAGTGCCTCATCATGCTCACGCTCGTACATCTCAGGGTCCTCCATCTCAGGCGCCTACACATTAAACGAGCTAAATTACTATCATTATACTTATAAGGGTTCCCGTAAGGGTTTTAGCTGTCAGTACTACTTTAAGTAGTCCGACCATGAACTTGGCAAGAGTTCTTATTATCTTTGTGAGTTTATTATTTTATCGTCGCATCATCTCTGAGGTTTATAACGCTTAGCTCTGATACCATTTCTGTAACACCCCCAGATCCGGGGTCGGGAATCCGGGTTGTCACGGTCTTTCTTTCCACAATATCACTTTACTTAATTAATAATAAATACCCTCATGATGTGACCCCACACTAACACACACCACAACTCGTTATAGTCTCAGAGATGAAATTGAAATAAGTACAAGTCTTTGAATCCACAATTTAAAATTATTACAACCCAAAATGATTACTTGATAATTTACAGTTAATTGCCATTATCTGCCACAAGTTATAATTATACATAATTGGATTCTCAAAAGTAGATGGTCTAAACTACAATGGATCTACCTCTGCAGCTAAAGCAGCTACAATATCAGCGGGAAGACGCGGGACGCTTCCCACGCGCTTGCGCTGGGTCTGCCGGAGTCTGGCCATCTCTCCTAACTGTTGTTGTGTGATGAAGAAATAAAGCAAGAGTGAGCCTTACAGCTCGCAAGATAATATATACAGTGATATCAATAATATAAGCATCTAAATGGATACTTGATAGCATCTCTATCATATGCAAGATAATTACTTGCTAGATATAAGTAAAAACAAGGAATGAAGTTACCAATACTTCACCACACTTATATCTTATAAAGCGACTTGAACTACCACTGTTCAAAGGATTATAAGTTTTAAGAAAAATGCCTCATAGATGAGACCACAAGTTAAAACTTGAATAGATTCAATCTTTGAAATATTATTGAATGAGAAAGATATGAGATACTTTATTTAGTCCTGATATATATATATATCCACATATATATATATCCCGAAAACATTTCCTGGAACCTCTGTTATGTGAAGTATGAACAGAGTTCGAAACATCCAATGAATTTTGGAAAGGAAAAGAATTTTGGCATAAACCCGATATCCTGCTGATCAGGCAAAGATACCAATAAGTAACCTTTTCTACTAGTAGATGGATGGATTCCTCACCGGTCATCACCCTGGCCGCATTAGGACCTTGCGCTCGACCGTACCCCGGCCCCTCACGCGTTGATGGACTGTCACCCAGCCACTTACACAATAATAGACCGTACCCCGGCCTGTCGCTTATGCCGACTCAATGAGATGGGCTTACTTCCCGAACGTTGGGCAAGTAATCAATTCATTTACCAAATCTGCAACCTCGTTGCGAATGTAAAATACACCACAGAGCCGGATTCCCCAGGTTTTGAGCGAGTATTTAAATCCCCTTAAAAAGGAAGATCTTAAATATAAAAGTGAGTTTTTGGGATCCGCTCTGATTTTTAAAAAAAATCATTTTGAAGACTCGAAAACACTTTAAAGAGTGTTTGGAGTAAAGCTGATTTAATGAAGTAAATCAGTCCCCCAGAATATTTAGAAAATGACTGAATATTATTATTTAAATAATATTCCCATAAAGAATAATCTTTATAAAAATAATTGAAGTAGAAGTATTAAAACTTATACTTGAAATAAACATTAAATAACCAAAGATATACTTATATGAAAGTATTATCTTTATTTGAATAATCGAAAATAAGTTTGATTATTAACACCTTATTCTTTAATAGAATAAAGAATATAATCCAGTACATAATCGGAGTCATAATACCTCGAATGAATATTATAAATAATATTCATTAAATAAAATAAAGGAGTCATACATCCTCAAATGAATATCCAAGTAATATTCAATAATTATTATAAATTGAGTCATAAGCCCTCGAATAAATATTCGGAATAATATTCAGTTAATAATATAAAAGGAGTCATACGCCTTCGAATAATATTCGTAATAATATTCAAATAAATAATAAAGTTTAAAGTAATCGAATAAACCTTATTCGATTGATAGTTTGGAAAATTATAACCATATATATATAACTATATATATATATTAATATCCATAGCTATAAAATCTACTCGGGATCCTCGACTCCCGGTTTTTGAAAACATTTTCACCTTTGAGTCCCTATACTAAGGGTATATGCAAGATACAACTATCCTCTAGCATAGGTATTATCAAATAACCAACAGATATATAATTCCAGAATATAAAACAGGCATGCATATATACCATATCACATGCTACAATATATCGCAACATTTGCTAAATAACAATCATGCAATATCACAAGATAATGCATATACATATAATCACCACAACAACAGTATAACGGATAGAATACTTGCCTGAGCGACTTGGGGGTGAGAAAGTCTCGGGACGAGTCTGATAACCTATAAACAACAAGTAAGTTGGAATTAAACCAAAATCACTTGTACATCTAGGCTTTAACTAACTTAGACTCTAATGCTAGTTTTACGCTCACCGATTCGCTTAAGTCACTCGGGTACCCTCGGCTCCACCATTTTTAATAACTTAACCTTTACGAGTTTTAAAGCGATTCCTTCGCGAATGACTTACCAACTGCCTAACGCACTTACCATAAATGTTTCACACATTAATTAACCCTTTTTGGTCTTTAACCTATGTTTCAAAGTAAGGCGAGGGAAAAAGTTTCGTCCGTGAAACGCCGTTACTTGAAACGGTCGTTTCTCCTAAACCGTAAATCGGAATCGAACGAACTACATATCAAAACGAAGCTCGCAACATGAGCTATCTAAACATGGCAGTGGTCACAATTTAGCAGGGGGTTCTCGGGTCCTAATGCTATGCACAAAAACAGTCCAAAGAAAATCGGACATTACGACGGCTATGTTTACGCGATTTCCCATTTTTTAAACTACCCACAATCATCACAAACCATCCTCAAATCCACACACATCAAACACCCATCCTTACCACATCATAACAATCCCAAACAATTCAATTTTAACCATTCATACTTATGCTTAAACTTTACTTTAATCATGCTTAAGTTTCTTTAAATCAAAACCACAAATTTACAATCTCATTTCACTACCATACCAAATCTCAACTCTAAACATAACAACAATTTACCATAACATCCTACTCATCAAAATCACTTATAATATATATGAACCTAGGGTTTGAAAGTGGTATACCTTCCTTGGATTGGTGGGTGAAGCTAGGAAGCCTCAATAAGCTTGGAGAAGTCTTAAGAAAGCTTGGATCTTCAAGAAAACAAGAAAAAGTTCAAGTTAAAAACTTGAAAAACACTATTCATTGTCTTCTCCAATGATTAAATCAAGAAGCTAGAGAAAGAATTAGTGGCTTAAACTTATGATATAGCCATTACTAAGCATAAAGAAGGTTAGGGAATTTTCTTACCAATTAAGGATGCTTGGATCTTGATTTTGGAAATTTTTTGCTTTGAAAATGCAAGAAAGCCGAGAGCAAAGTGAAGACAATGCCTTGGTTGATTTTCTTTTGATTTTGATGAAATGAATTGCTAGTTGGTTGGCTTGGTTTTGTTTTCCATTTAGCAAATTACCACCTTGTCCTTGCATTTGTGTGGTCCTAAATCAACCACACCTCCTTCCTTCCATGTCATGCTTATGTCACCCCTATGATGTCATCCTCCCTTCCTTGTCTCCTTTCTATTGGTTGGGTGACATCACTCCCCTTAATCCCTTTGATTAACTCCCTAATCGTTTGCCTAATGACCGCTGATCTGTTGCACGGTTCGCTTAACTTTCGTTCTCGTTTATCTTTTGAAGGATCATACCCGGGATCTTATTACTTAGGTTCCCTTAACCTTTCTCAATACATTATATTCCTTTTTGATCCTCTATTATAATCCTTTAATTTAAATCCTTTTTATTTTGTTACCTTATACTCAATTCTCTCCGTATTTTGTGGATTTCCGGGAAAAACCAAAGTATTCAGAATTGGGTTCTGACGATATTTACATACACTTATATACTTCATATAGTACTAATAAAATCCCAGAATATCCATAACAGAACCCCTACATAGTGTGGCGCGAAAAGTTTTCTCATTCAGCTAAAACACTATTCACAAGGGTTACAAAAAGTTGAAAAATTTTGGGGTTATTACATGGTATCAAAAGAACGGGCTCTTCAACAGGATGATTTTGGTATGTAGAGCATCAATAGAGGATCCTTTAATCTCCCAATATCATCGATTCTTTGTGATGAACACAATTATACCCCAAAATTTGTTCTTGCCTAATTTCTATTTTCTGAATTTTAATAAAATAGAATGAATAAAATAATTTCTGATCAGCTATTTATTTTATTACAGAAATTAATACCCTAAAATAAATTAAGGATGTTTTTATCCCCTAATTATAATAATTAGGGGCCCAAAATAATAATTACGGGGAATAATTTTAAAAACGATAAAATACAAAATTAATGTCAAAATTCCCCAAAAATTGCGAATAATTCAAAAATGCAAAGATATTGGGTATTTGAGATATGAATAATTTTATAAAAATAAAAATACAAATTTTGTGGACTTTAACGTCCCGGTGGGGTCCCGGTCCGCTGATTTTTGAAAAAAAAACAAAATGATACTGAAATTAATAGAAAACCTGAATGTGCATAAAATACATTCAAACGCGCATGAAGTGAAATAAAACGAATACCTTAATAAAGACGTTAATAAATACGCGTCCTGATTGCAGATATATGCATATGATTACACTTTTAACACATATTATTCAATCGAAAAATTTTCTGGTTCTCACGGAAACAGACATAACAACTATAACATCTAATATCATGACAATAATCACTTTAAATTTATAAAACACATCATATTTATTTATTTAACATATAATATTCATATAATTTTTCCGGATATTACATTATATGATTTTATAAATAATTTATGGATTTAATAAATTATTTTTCCGAGTATTATAAACTATTTTGTATAATCGAGAACCGACCGACTTTAACCGTTTTTACGTTTTTACAAACCGAAAGTCTCCGGAAAAATCCTTTCTAACTTAATTACAATATTTCGAGCATTTTCCATGTTTTGACTTTTTCTATTCGGAGTACGGTTTTCCCTGTGTGGGTCTCGGCGCAAAATTTTCGATATAATATTCATTTCGGTATATCGATAAAACCCGTACTTTCGACAAACGGGATATTTTAATTAAACTATTATATTATATTCTCATAATTTGTGTAACCAAAGCGCTGAGACCAAGTCTGTACTTACAAAATGCTTACTTTTGGATAATTATCCTAAAACTGGTACCGATTTGGATCTGTTTCATCAAAGAAACATTATATTTTATATCCGATATGATCCAACGGTGTACCAATATTTCGTAAATATAAATAGCTCTTACCGTATTTTATTTTGTACAGATAATCATTTGAAACAGTTAAATATGTAAATTTTCAGAGAAAAACCCTAAATTCATTGTGTTCTTCGTAATCAAACCCAAATTTCAAGGCGTTATCGATATCCGATTTTGGAGTTCAAGTACCAAATTGAAGGTATTGACGAGTACTTTCAGAATCTGTAATCCATATACATGCAGAATCAATAGGTATTTTTCTATAATCTTTATTAATTTCAAATTATTTTGGATTAAATTATGAATTTTTGAATTTGATGTTGTTTGTATGATTTGATGATTGCATGTTGTAGATAATTTGATTCTGATCATTTTGGTATATTATAAGTTGAATTTAGAGTTCAATAACATGTAGAAAAGTGAGTTTGATCCTCAAATTAGTTAAATTAGGGTTTATGTATAATATGAATGTTTTCAATTGATTTTTAGCTGTTTCTTTGTTAAGGGTTATTAGATTGAATTGATTAAATCAATAGATAGGTCGTGAAACAAAGATTCGATTGGTATATGTGTGATGATCGGAGGATAACTGGAAAGGGCTCGCCGGAAAATTTGTTGTGGTGGCGGCGTAATTTTCCAGTCGTTTTTCCGATTGAATCGTTGTTTAATTGCACAAATTGATTGCATATTCGTGTTCCTGAAAGTGTATACTTGATTCTCTGTGATTTTTATACGTTTTCAGGTTGATTTTAAGGTCGCTGGAAAAGCTCCATTTGTCGTTAATGGCAACCGGCCGGCGAACTGTGACGGGGACAACGGGGAAGGTCAAAAGTGCAATTAAGCCCTTGTAGTTTTTCTAATCTTGCAAAACTTGGATTTCTATTTTAAAACTTTACAAAACCTGATTTATGTTTTAATAAATTACAAAAGTTAGATTTCTGTTTATAAATATTTTCAGAAATTGTTTTTAATTATTTAAAATTCCGAAAATCATTATTTTTATTCCAAAAATTATAATTAATTCAAAAATAAATTTTATTTATTTAATTAATTAATTTTAGTTAATAATTAATTATTTAATTTATCAATTTATTTAAATATTAATTGATTAATTGATTAATTAGTTATTAATTAGTTATTAATTGGTTATTTAATTAGATTTAATTATTTCTTTTGATTTAACAAATCCCGAAAAATAGTTTCGAGCTTTAAAATATTATTTTAAAATTTTTTCAAGGCTCCATAATTGTTATAAAATGATTTTAAAGTCAGATTCGGGTATCCGAACCTTGTTAATTGTTTATAAATGATTCAACGACCCATTTTAATTCCGAAAAATATTTAAAAATTCGTATTAAATACCTGAAAAATCATTTTAACCCCGATTCTTCTTGAAAAGGTATTTTTATCAAATATCTTAAGTGCTATGTGTTATATGTGATCCGATTGATGTACGGTATGCTTATATGTGAAAGGAATATGTCCTAAGTCTAATCGTGTATTAGGATTTAGGAATAACTTTTATGTAATCTGTTTTGATTTCATTGATATTAATAAAGACTTGTTTTGTTTTTATTACGGGCTTTATCTATTTAAGTGTTTAAATAAGATATACCATAGTTTAGAGTAAAGCTTTTTATGGATTATGATGAGATCATAATAGTGAGACCTAAAAAGATGATAACTCTAAACTTAAATAGTTCCTGGTCATAGGATTACTAACTGGTAATTAATAATCCGCAGAGATCGGTACATACTATGCTTGCTTCATTATGAAGGATGTCTGTTCTCATAGACATTTATGTGATGACACTATAGCTAGTATGTAGGTGCTTATTATGGAATAAGTTCACTAAACATGACTCGCACAACTGAACAACTGATGGAGTTCACTCACGTGTCAGCAGTTGTTCACATAGTGATAGTTGTACAAGTATCCTTAGACTTGAGGTCATCATAGTCATCTTGTGTACACTGAACTATGCTTTGGTTTAGTTTTAAGTCTCCAGGGACAATTATTAGGGCTTTTCTGGGTATAGGAATTTGTACACGAAGATAGTGTATGATCAATAAAGGATCCACCCCTTCCAGTGAAGGAAGCGAATGTTCAAGGCTGATCCACTTATGCTAGTTCAGGAATCTCTAGCCAGAGTGAATGAAATTAGAAAGGAGTTTCTAATTTGCATAGAACTACGCATAGTAAATGGTAAGCAAGTGATTGAATTAGATAGGCTTGACACGAGATCCATGCCTTATATTTAATCGGGACATTATAGGGTAGAAGGAGTTTATTGTACGGTAACTATTCACTGACAGGTTCTTGGTATTCTAAGCAGTGAATTCATATTATCCGGATAGTCGCGATATGTTGAGAAGCATCACTCACGATGTAGAATAAATGTGATTAATTAATTAATCATATTTAATAAATTAGAGAATTTATATAAATAATGATAAAATAGTTTTATTATTATTTATTTCTACTACCGGCTTAATATTGAACCTACAGGGTCACACCATAAAAAGAGAATGATTTAATGGTGGAGGAATTAATTAATAATGGCTAATAATTATTTATTTATGAAATAAATAATTAATTGGCAAATTTAATAATTGATTAAATGAGATTTAATTGATTATAAATTAATTAAGAAAAGTTCTTAATATTATTAATTAAAGGATTTAATTTTTGGAAATTAAATCAAGAGAGAGAATTATTTCTAAAGTGTTTAGAAAAAGGATTAATGATTAAAAGGTGTTTTAATTATTAATGAGAATAATAAATGGGATAATAATAATAATAATATTTATGGGAAAATTTCAGCTGAAAATTTTGCCTATAAATACACTATTATAGACCCTATTTTATTCGAACCCCAGAACCCGAAAACCCAAAAACTTTGGAAAACCCAATTCTCTCCACCTCCTTCCTCCTCCTTAACATCATTTTCTTGGTGGATACCGGTTGAGTGCTTCACACTTGAGGAGCAACTGCTAAGGATCTCTGATCGTTGTCTCCGAATTATTTTTAAAGGTTAGATTCGATCCCTTGAATTTTTATTCACGATTTATATGCTTTTATTTGGATTTTGTATGTGTAAAAGTGTTTTGCCATGACCCCGCTGCGTTAAAAATCCAACAATGGTATCAGAGCATAGGTTGTATGCATATAGATCTGTGGTAAAAATTTCAGAATTTTATGTGCTTGTATGAATTAATTATGATTTTTACAAGTTATATCATGGATTAATTTTGCCTGATGAGAAATCATTTCTCAGAATAATTTTGAATGTTGATCTGGGTTCTACAAGTGTTGTAGATCGTCTGGGTATTTTTCTTATAATTTTAGGATGTATAGATTTTTTATTATGAATATTTGAAGTTCTTGTAATTAAAATTCGTAATTAAATAATTATATATATATATGAATTGTATGTATGTATATATCTGTATATGCTGTCATCTGCTGTGTTTGTACTGTCTGTTGAAGAAAGATAAGCAGCACAGAGAATGACAGATCAGGCGGCATAAAATCCGAGGAAAAGGTACGGCGGTTGCTGCAGAAAAAACAAAAAAAAAATAGGGGTGTAACGCATTCCGGGAATGCGTTACACACCTGTGGCGCATTCACGGAATGCGTTACACCCTTTAATGGCTTAAAAGGGGTGTAACGCATCACCAGAATGCGTTACAGGGCTTGTAACGCGTTCCTGTAATGCGTTACATCCCGTCTGTTGATTTTAAAATTGATTTTCTGGGAGTTTCGTAACTCCGTTTTGGGCGTGCAATATACCGTTGGATTCGTTTTTCCGAGACGGATCTAATGGAGTGATCAATTTTAGTTTATATAAAAGTTTTGAACTGTTTATATTTCCATGAAGTGTTTTAAAGATGTTTTTGACTGTTTTAATTGCTTTTAAGTGCTTCATGTGATACATAGAGATGTATAATGCTTAGAATAATGTGCTAGATGATATAACATGCCTACCTTGATGTTTATTCATGTTGATATATATGATATATGCTTAGTTTATCATGCGATGATAGATTTAGGTGAACTTAAATAAACATAAGGCGTTTGTTAGACAACCTAGTATAGTGAAATTGTTTCATAACCTTAAGAACAATATTATGAATACAATCATGAGATTCTTGTGTTTGTGAAACACGTAATTGAATATGAATTTTTGATAGGAGAGAAAGGATGATTCTGTCAACAACAGATTTCTATCTGTAAGAACGGGTTATTAAGTGACTCCTCTTGACAATGCTCCACCCGATCTGGGAATCGTCTGATTATTGATTATTGATTTGAAATATTTAATTTAAAAGGAAGAATCTCTTTATAATATGATTATGATTGTAACGTAATATAATCCCTCTAAAATTAAATAATATCAAGTAGTAATTGGCCAATGATACAACGGGCTTGTGTCGGTCATAGCCTTCCAACATGGTAGAAAGTAGTTCTTATTTTTGAATCATTGTCGGTTCGTGCTACAGCCGAGGGCTTTGATTTCGAAATAAGAAATATTTGTCTATTACATAGAAATGTGTACATTGAATAAGAATCTAAAGGTCGGTACGTGCTACAGCCGTGGGCCTTTGGGGATTGATTCAACTGTACGGAATGTTGGGTTAGACTTGACTTAGAATATTGAGTTTGTCGTGCTACAGCCGAGACTCAATTATTCAAGAGGCTTAAGTTTGATTAGGGAATAACATGAGATGTAATTGACAAGAGTTGTCTGCCTATTGAACATTACATGGCGGTTCGTGCTACAGCTGGGGTCGTGTAATGGAATGTAGGATCCCTATTCCCACTAGCATTATGAATGCTTAATTTTTCACGTAGGGGGTTGAATAAATTAGATAAACTAGTGGGAGCCACTTATGAATAAAGACCCGATTCATGTAGTGTTTTAAAATGAAATCGAATATTTTCTAAGTGTTGTTATGTGTTTATCATTTACAGATTTACTTTGTACGTTATGTCTTCTGCACTATCACTCAGGAGCATACTAGATGCTCACAAATTGACTGGTCCTAATTATGCTGACTGGCTTCAAAACTTGAGAATTGTTCTCAGGATTGAGAAGCTGGAATACGTGATTGACTCACCTAAGCCTACTGAACCTGCTAGTGATGCACATAATGATGAACATGTTGTGTATCGTAAGTGGATAGATGATGCAAATGTTGCTCAATGCATCATGCTAGCTTCCATGAACATTGAGCTACAGAAGCAACATGAGCATATGGATGCTCACACTATCCTCATGCATCTACAAGAGTTGTATGATGTGGCAGGGAGGACAGCTCGATATGAGATATCAAAGGAGTTGTTCGGTTGTAGGATGTCTGAGGGATCATCTGTGAATGACCATGTACTTAAGATGATCAATTTGATTGAACATCTTGGACAACTTGGTTTTGCCATGGATGGGGAGCTGAGCCAAGACTTGGTCTTGCAATCGCTTCCGAGTTCGTTCTCGCAGTTTGTTGTGAACTTTCACATGAATAAGTTGGATGTCAGCCTGCCTGAACTCCACAACATGTTGAAGACTGCGGAATCGAATTTTCCCCCTAAGAAGAGTTTTGTTCTTCTAATTGGTGAAGGTTCCAATCCTAAGAAAAGGAAGAGGAACTCTTCCAAGAAGAAGAAAGTAGGTGAGAAAACGCCGGTTCCACCAAAAGCTGAAGACCCCGAGAGCAAAGTTGTTTGCTTTCACTGTAACAAGGTGGGGCACTGGAAGAGGAACTGCAAGGTTTACCTTGCAGAATTGAAGAAGAAGGGTAGTGATACTACCGCTTCTGATTCAGGTATGTTCATAATAGAAGTGAATATGTCATTTCTACTTGGGTATTAGATACCGCCTGTGGTTCTCATATCTGCAATTTGTTGCAGGGACCAAGGAGAAGTAGGACTCTTGAGGAAGAGGAGGTGATTCTACTAATGGAAATGGAGCAAGAGTTGCTGCTGAAGATGTAGAATCATTTCATTTACATATGCCTACGGGCAAGACTATTGTTTGAAATAATTGTTATTTTGTTCCCTCGATTTTGAGGAGTATTATTCCCATGTTAGACTTGGCTGGATTTTCATTTATTATTGAGAATAATGAATGTTCTATTCTTAGAGATAATATTCTTTATGGACGTGGTACTTTAAATAATGGTTTGTATATATGTGACATAATTTACTTCAGATTGAACAAACTAATAAAAGAAAAGGGATGATGAAAATCTCACTTTATAGTGGCACTGCAGTCTCCAATTAGTGGACATGGAGAGAGGGCTGCAGATTTGCTAGGAATGGTACACACAAATGTATGTGGACCAATGTCTACGCAAGCCATGGGTGGATTTTCATACTTCATTACTTTCATAGATGATAGATCTGGATTCAGATATGTGTTTGATGAAACACAAGTCTGAGGCCTTTGAAAGGTTCAAATAATATAATTATGAAGTGGAGAAATAAACCAAACATAGTATTATAATTCTTCGATTAGATCGAGATGGTGAATACTTTAATGGAGTGTTTCTAGATTATCTCAAAGTAAATGGTATAGTCTCCCAGTGGACTCCTCCAGATTGGTATCTGAAAGGAGAAATCGAACTTTGTTAGACATAGTTCGGTCCATGATGAGCTATACAAATCTTCCAGTATTCCTATGGGGTTATGCATTGGAAACCTCAGCATATTTACTGAATATGGTGCCTTCCAAATCTGTTCCTCAAACTCCGTATGAGATATGGAAAGTAAGGAAACAGAGTCTTAAACACGTTAAGATTTGGGGATGTCCAGCTTATGTCAAGTAAGTTGACCCAGATAAGCTGGAATATCGATCCGTAAAATGTAGTTTTGTGGGATATACTAAAGAGACTTTAGGGTATTACTTTTACACCAATCATCGGGTGTTTGTCTCCAGACATGCTACCTTCTTGGAAAAGGAGTTTATCCTTGAAGGAAACAGGGGGAGCAAAATTGAACTTGATGAAGTTCAAGAAACACAAACTACTATGGATCAAGTGGAAACACCTGTTCTGACTGAACAAACTTTTGTGGAATAGCCCATTCGTAGGTCAGGGAGAGTGTCTCGCCAACCTGAGAGGTAATATAGCCTTGTCATTGAGAATGACAATGAGTTGTCGATCATTGATGATGACGACCCTGTAACCTATAATGAGGCTATGAGTAGTGTTGACTCAGAGAAATGGCATAGTGCCATGAAATCCAGAATGGAATCTATGTATACGGTATACAAAAGATAGATTATAGCAGATGGCCAGGTGGAGACCTTTAAGGCCAGGCTTGTGGCAAAAGGATTCAAACAAAGGCAATGGATTGACTTTGATGAAACCTTTTTACCTGTAGCCCTGTTAAAATCAGTTCGGATTTTGCTTGCGAATGCTGCTTACTGCGACTATGAAATCTGGCAGATGGCCAGATGGTTTTCTTTCCAAGGGAAATGAAAACCTAGCGTGTAAGCTGCTGCGAACCATATGTCGTTTAAAGCAAGCTTCACGAAAGATGGAACATTCGTTTTGATGAGACAATCAAAGAGTTTGATTTTATCAAAAACGCAGATGAACCATGCGTCTACAAAAGGGTTAGTGGGAGCGCGGTAACATTTCTTATATTGTATTGAATTAGAGTTGACACACATAACAACATAGTAGACCCACTCACAAAGCTACTTTATGAAAGTCATTTTGATCGTCAAGATGGGTATTAGATACCAGAGTGATTGGCTTTAGTACAAGTGGGAGATTGAAAGGAATATGTCCTAAGTCCAATCGTGTATTAGGATTTAGGAATAACTTTTATGTAATCTGTTTTAATTTCATTGATATTAATAAAGACTTGTTTTGTTTTTATTACGGGCTTTATCTATTTAAGTGTTTAAATAAGATATACCATAGTTTAGAGTAAAGCTTTTTATGGATTATGATAAGATCATAATAGTGAGACCTAAAAAGATGATAACTCTAAACTTAAATAGTTCCTGGTCATAGGATTACTAACTGGTAATTAATAATCCGTAGAGATCGGTACATACTATGCTTGCTTCATTATGAAGGATGTCTGTTCTCATAGACATTTGTGTGATGACACTATAGCTAGTATGTAGGTGCTTATTATGGAATAAGTTCACTGAACATGACTCGCACAGCTGAACAACTGATGGAGTTCACTCACGTGTCAGCAGTTGTTCACATAGTGATAGTTGTACAAGCATCCTTAGACTTGAGGTCATCATAGTCATCTTGTGTACACTGAACTATGCTTTGGTTTAGTTCTTAGTCTCCAGGGACAATTATTAGGGCTCTTCTGGGTATAGAAATTTGTACACGAAGATAGTGTATGATCAATAAAGGATCTACCCTTTCCAGTGAAGGAAGCGAATGTTCAAGGCTGATCCACTTATGCTAGTTCAGGAATCTCTGGCCAGAGTGAATGAAATTAGAAAGGAGTTTCTAATTTGCATAGAACTACGCATAGTAAATGGTAAGCAAGTGATTGAATTAGATAGGCTTGACACGAGATCCATGCCTTGTATTTAATCGGGACATTGTAGGGTAGAAGGAGTTTATTGTACGGTAACTATTCACTGACAGGTTCTTGGTATTCTAAGCAGTGAATTCATATTATCCGGATAGTCGCGATATGTTGAGAAGCATCACTCACGATGTAGAATAAATGTGATTAATTAATTAATCATATTTAATAAATTAGAGAATTTATATAAATAATGATAAAATAGTTTTATTATTATTTATTTCTACTACCAGCTTAATATTGAACCTACAGGGTCACACTATAAAAAGAGAATGATTTAATGGTGGAGGAATTAATTAATAATGGCTAATAATTATTTATTTGTGAAATAAATATATATTGGCAAATTTAATAATTGATTAAATGAGATTTAATTGATTATAAATTAATTAAGAAAAGTTCTTAATATTATTAATTAAATGATTTAATTTTTGGAAATTAAATCAAGAGAGAGAATTATTTCTAAAGTGTTTAGAAAAAAGATTAATGATTAAAAGGTGTTTTAATTATTAATGAGAATAATAAATGGGATAATAATAATAATATTTATGGGAAAATTTTAGCTGAAAATTTTGCCTATAAATACACTATTATAGACCCTATTTTATTCGAACCCCAGAACCCAAAAACCCAAAAAGTTTGGAAAACCCAATTTTCTCCACCTCCTTCCTCCTCCTTAACATCGTTTTCTTGGTGGATACCGGTGGAGTGCTTCACACTTGAGGAGCAACTGCTAAGGATCTCTGATCGTTGTCTCCGAATTATTTTTAAAGGTTAGATTCGATCCCTTGAATTTTTATTCACGATTTATATACTTTTATTTGGATTTTATATGTGTAAAAGTGTTTTGCCCTGACCCCGCTGCGTTAAAAATCCAACAATATGTGCATTGTTTGACTATTTTAATCGTAACTTTCAATCCGTAAGTCAGATTCGGGTGAAACGAAGGGTAGATAGAAGATTATAACAAATAGAATAAAGTGAGAAAGGGTATTGATATATACTTATCATGTCTGAGCAGAGGAAGGGAAACGTAGAAAAGGGAAACAGATAGTCAGTGATTAGGAGACGGTAAACGGAAGCAAGAGAAGCATTAGCAAATCGAGATAAGGCAAGTATTTTCGAACCTTTGTGTGATATATTGCAAGTGTTCTGAACCTTCTCAAGATATGTTGCAAGTAATTGAGTGGTTCTATTTTATGTTGCAAGTGCTTTGAAGTGTTTAACCCTAAACCCTAATTCCAGTTATTGATCTTTGAGCCGTAAGCCTTATTCTTTGTAAACCATTAAATGTTGAATACTAGATACAAACCACAGATCTACGATACTACTCCACAAATACATACAAACTACATACCGATTACTGAACCAGAATTGTTTAAATACAAACCCTTACACCGTATACATCAGAAGACTAATCCTTATAACCACGAGACCTTGATTCTTCTATTATGTGGTTCTTTTAACGACTAATAGCCAATTTTTGTACTTACCTTGTTGTATCCTATTGGTGATTGCAAACCACCTTATGCTTGAAGACCAGTATTGTGTATGATTTTGTTTATTGATTTACTTTGTTTATTCTGTTATTGTTATAGAACTGGATTGTTTTATAAATATGGACCAGATTCATGGTCAGACCAGATTGGTGGTCATGTTAGGCCAATGTGTGCCTTGGATCCAGTAATTAGAGCACAGCTGTGTGCCTTGCTCGGGGTTAGTGCATGACTGATCAGCAGCCTAACCTTGGTTTTTTTTAAAAAAATAAAAAGTAAATATCCAATTCTAATCATTGCTCATAAAGAAACTTGATAATCCAAATCATTTCATTTGATCATTGTTTAATCTCAGTATTGTCACTGTGACTTGTTGAGCTAGTTAGCTCATTTGTGCGATGCTATTTATGTTCATTTCCAATTAAGAAGGAACCTGTTGGTAGCGAGGATCCCCAATCAAGTGTGCGGGCTAGGATTCCACGTTGAGACAGAATAAGCTAGATGAAGACTTTTGTAATAGTTGAAGTTTAAAAGGTTGTAAGAATGTTTGATATTCATATGTAAGTTAAACTAGTTGGGATTTGGAACGTTTGTAATATAGGTAAGTTGTGGCTTGTGTGCATACTTTAACCTGTTGCGATCTGTGGATGAAGGTAAGTAGGGTCATTACATATTATTATTATTATTATCATTATTATTGTCATAAGCAGGTATATATATTGTATGGGTGTGCGGTGTGAACCCCAAACTTCTGACCCAGGTTTGGAGGGCGTCACATTTACTATAATTCGAAAGGTTATTTTACCTTCAAATTTGGTTCAGTGGAACAAATGTAACATGTTTTGAAGCTAAACACGGTTCTGCTGGGAGGTAGGAATATGTACCTAAAGTTGTGGATGGAAAGTTGTGATTTTAAGCATAATGTTATTGACAAAATCCCGTGTTGGATCAAGCTTGGAGAAGTCCCACCAATTTATTGGTCCTGTGACAGCCTGACTATGATTGTTGGACTTGTGGGTAAAGATCTAAAGTTTGATGAGATTACAAGTCAATTTCATCCCCTCAAATATGCCTGTGTCCAAATTAACTTTCTTACACCTTTCCCAGACCTTCTTTTGTTTGGGTTCCAGTCCTGAATAGTCGAGGCATTGAGGAAAAAATGAAGGTCACAGTGGAATACTCACAACTGCCCTAACCGTGTAGTTTATGTCAAGCATTTGATCATTCTCTAGCAAGGTGCAATCATAACCCGGATAATGAACAACCTCGACCGAAAATACAGAAACCAAACCAAAATAGGGAAAAGAATGCAAAACATGAGCCTATTAATGAGGTTGATGTGTTAGATATATTTGAGATGTCATTTCTAATATGATTCATGTTTAGTTTTCAGATTTTAACAAACAGGACATATCAGGACTTACTGAAATCAGAACTTACTGGAAGTCAGAACTTAATATCAGAACTTAAGGTCATATCAGAACTTAAGTGCGGGAAGACTTTCATATAAGGAAGGAAGCTAATTTACAGTAGAAGATCGAGACTAAAATAAAAGAAGATATGCATGGAAAGAGTTAGAGGACTAGAAGACTTGTAGAAGATATCTGATTAATATATATTTTAGGAGGCAGAATTAAATTCCATATCAATTAGAAGTTATCTTGTAACTTTGTACTATATAAACACAGAGTTAAGGTTTACAATATATGTGTTATCATTATCGAGAAGATTATAACCTAGCAGCTCTTAGTGATATTTGTTCATCACTGAGAGAGAACAACAGTTCTTATTGTAACAGAGTTTATTTAATATACTTGATCTCTGTTATATACTTGTGTTAAATCGATTTCATTGTGTAAACACTGTATTCAACCCCCTTCTACAGTGTTGTGTGACCTAACAAGTGGTATCAAAGCTTATCTATTAACACACATACAGTAAAGATCCAAACAATCATGTCTGAAGAAGCACAAACGCCAACAAGCCCACCAAAACTGAAGAAACTCAAAAGACTCAAATCCACAGTCGATCTGAGACTATTAGGGTTCCCATACTGAGACCTTCTGAGTATCGCATATGGAAAGTGAATATGGCTATGTTTCTGGAAGCTACAGATCCAGAATACCTTGACAGAATTAATGAAGGACCACATCTGTCTACCAAGCTCTCTGTTGTAGTTGCTGATCAACCAGCAAAGACCATACCAAAGGAGAAAGGTTAGTACACAGCTGAAGACACCTCATCTATTGCCAAGGATACAAGGGTAAGGCATTTGCTGCATAGTGCCATTGATAATGTCATGTCAAATAGGGTAATTAATTACAAAACTGTAAAGGAGATATGGGATGCTTTGGAGACAAGATGCCAGGGAACTGATATAATCAAGAAGAATAGGAGGACTATACTCACTCAAGAGTATGAGCACTTTGACTCAAAAGCTGATGAGTCATTACATGACTTATATGACAGGTTTATCAAACTCTTGAATGATCTGTCACCAGTGGACAAGGAATATGATCTTGAAGATTCAAATCTAAAATTCCTTTTAGCTCTTCCTGAAAATTGGGATTTGAAGTCTACTACCATAAGAGACAACTACGACCTTACTGAAACTACTCTTGATGAAATTTATAGTATGCTCAAGACTTACGAACTTGAGATGGATCAAAGGAGCAAGAGGCATGGAAGAAAGTCAAGGACAGTTGCTCTTAAGGCTGAGGAGGTATCTCCTAAAATGGATGCCTCAAAAAGAGGCAAAGGAAAGGCTCTCATCATAAATTCTGATTCAGAGTCATCATATTCTGATGATGATGATTCAGAAACTGAAAGTTTACCTGAAATAGATGTTCATGAAGAGATGATGAAATGGTGTGCCCTTATGGTAAAGGGTATCACAAAGATAGCCTACAGAAAATTCAGAAAAGGCAAGAAGTTTTCCAGGAAAAGTGGAAGTTCTGATAAGAAAGGTTTCAGAAAGTCTGAAGGTAAAGGAGGAAAGTCTGACAGAGGAGACAACTCAAATATCAAATGCTACAACTGCGGTGAAAGAGGCCACATATCTCCTGACTGCAAGAAAGAAAAAGTAAAAAAGGGAAGGCACTTGTCACAAAGAAGGAAAGCTGGACAGACACTTCAGATTCTGAACATGAGGTGAACTATACCCTGATGGCAAATGCTGACAGCAGTCCTGAAAATGCTGAATAGAAGGTACCTCAAATAACTTATGCCTTTCATACTGATGATATTACTGAGTTGAGATTGTATCTTAAAACCATTTTCATTAGTTATAGAGATCATACTTTAACATGTGAAAGATTAACATCTGAAAATCTTGCTTATAAAAAGAGAAATGATTATTTAGAAAAGGAGTTAGTTTTTCTTCATCAAACTAAGAAAGAAAAAGATGATGCTTTATATGTTAGAGATGAAGTGTTAAAATTGAATAAATCTCTAAAAGCTGACTTAGAAAAGGAAAGAAAGATTATCAGAACTTGGACTAACTCTGGCAGAACAACTCATAATTTATTAAGTAGTGAAAACTGGAAAGAGGGCTTAGGTTATGAAGATGATAAAAGTGAAAAAGGAATTGAACAAATTGAGTCAATTGTTGTTAAACAGACTACTAAGCCAAAGGCAAATCCTGTTAAGTTTGTAGCAAAAACTTTAAAGTCTGATTCTGAAAAGATAAAAGAATCTATGACAGAAGTTAAGGAAAAGACAAATTCTGACAAATTAAAACTGGATAAACCAGTTGAAGTCAACATAGGCTTAATAACAAAGAAGCAACTTAAGCATAAGATAAAAGAGATTAGAAATGTCAACAAGGTAAGGGAAGCTAGGAAAAATAGGAATGGAAAGGAAGGTGTGAACAAAAGCAATAATTATATGCCTGTTCCTAATGCTCCTAGAAAAAAATGTTATAACTGTGGAAACTCTAACCATCTTACTTCTTTTTGCAGGAAAAATAAAGATATAAACTCTTTACCTCCTAAATCAGGAGTTAAGAGTCAGTCTGTTAGGTGTAAGCCATAAAATCCTTGTTTTCATTGTGGTAGTTTATGGCATTCCATTTATACTTGTAAGGAATATCATAGTTTGTACTATGATTATTATCAAATAAAACCTTCTTTGAAGAAAGTTAGTATTATTCCTTCTAGTGTAAAGTCTGATGCAAAGTCTGATATAAATCCTGATAAACAGCATGTTAGCATAAACTCTGAAACTAAATCCGCTGCAAATGCTTACAAACTTAAAAAGGCCAAATGATCCAAGCAAGTCTGGGTCCTTAAAACTAATCATTAGTGGTCTTTGTGATTGCAGGGCAACAGACAAAATATCCTAATGCTGGACAGTGGATGTTCAGGACATATGACTAGAAATAAACCCTGTTATCAGACTTTGTGGATAAAGCTGGCCCAGGAGTTTCTTATGGAGATGACAAGATGGGAAAAACTCTGGGATATGGCAATATAAATCTTGGGAATCTCATCATTGAATCAGTAGCTCATGTCTCAGGACTTAAACATAATCTGCTAAGTGTGAGTCAAATCTGTGACAGAGGTTATCATGTGGATTTCTTTGAAGAACACGGTGAATTTGTAAGAAATTCTACAGGCAAAGTGGTTCTGAAAGGTTACAGGCATGGTAACATTTATGAAGCCAGACTTTGAACCAGTTCAGATGGTTCTGCAATCTGTCATTTGAGTAGAACATCAATTGAAGAAAGCTGTAATTGGCACAAAAGACTCTCTCATTTAAACTTCAACAACATAAATGAACTAGTAAAGAAAGATCTTGTGAGAGGACTGCCAAAATCAGTATATGCTCCTGATGGCCTTTGTGATTCATGTTAAAAGGCAAACCAAAGAAAATCTTCTTTCAAGAGCAAAACTGAATCTTCAATTCTTGAGCCTTATCACCTACTGCATGTTGATCTATTTGGCCCAGTCAATGTCATGTCTATTGCAAAGAAAAAATATGCTATGGTTATAGTGGATGAGTTCAAAAGGTACACTTGGGTGTATTTCTTGCACACGAAGAATGAAACTGCATCTACTCTAACTGATCATGTCAGACAGCTGGATAAGTTGGTCAAAGCATCTGTTAAAATTATAAGAAGTGATAATGACACTGAGTTCAAGAATTCAATCATGGAAGAATTCTGCAAAGAGCATAAAATCAAACAAGAACTTTTTGCACCTGGAACTCCACAGCAAAATGGAATTGTAGAAAGAAAGAACATGACTCTCATTGAAGCTGCATGAACTATGCTTGATGAAGCAAAGCTACCAACCTATTTTTGGGCTGAAGCTGTGCAGACTGCTTGTTTTACACCGAATGCTACACTCATAAACAAGCTTGGAAAAACATCATATGAGATGGTGAAGAAAAAAAATCCAAATCTTAAATACTTTCATGTATTTGGTTGTAAGTGTTTTGTTCTTAAGACTCATCCTGAATAGCTGTCAAAATTTGATCTAAAAGCTGATGAAGGAATTTTTGTTGGATATCCATTTTCCACAAAAGCCTTCAGAGTCTAAAATTTAAGAACAAGGGTTGTCATGGAATCTATCAATTTATCATTTGATGATAAGAAGATTACTAGACTTGAAGATTTCAATGATCATTATCAGCTGAGATTTTATAATGAAGATTTAAACTCTTATACTGTAAATTCTGATGACTTAAACTCTGATCCTGTAAGTTCTGACGGGTTAAGCTCTGATGTCATTGAAACTGTGGTAACAACTCCAAAGGAAAATGCACCTGTCCAGGGGGAGCAAGCTAAAGATCCAACCACAACTCAAGACTTTCAAGAAGCATCCGAACCTGTCACTGGCTCTTCAAGTTCTGATGAGCCAGGTTCTGATAATTGTGGAAACTCTGATTCTTCAAAGCCTATAGGAACCAACTCAAATTCTGAAGTTTCAGAGGGCATAACTACAGGGGGAGGATCAGAAAATGCTGATGGAGATAGCATGGATCATGGGGGAGGATCCAGTTCTAGAAATCAACTTCCATCTGCAAGGAAGTGGACCAAATCACATACACCTGACTTAATAATTGGAGATCCTGAAGCAGGTGTCAGAACTAGAACTGCAACATTAAATGAATGTCTCTATCATTCTTTTCTATCTCAAACTGAACCAAAAAAAGTGAAAGAAGCTCTTCAAGATGCTGATTGGGTGCAAGCAATGCAGGAAGAGTTAAATGAATTTGAAAGAAATAAAGTCTGGACCCTAGTGCCAAGACCAAAGAACAGATCTATTGTTGGCACAAAATGGGTGTTCAGAAACAAAACTGACAGTGATGGCATAATTACAAGGAACAAATCAAGGCTGGTTGCTAAGGGTTACTCTCAACAGGAGGGTATTGATTATAATGAAACATTTGCACCAGTTGCTAGATTGGAAGCCATAAGAATCTTTTTGGCTTATGCTGCTCACAAAAAGTTTAAAGTCTTTCAAATGGATGTGAAAAGTCCTTTTCTCAATGGAGAATTGGAAGAAGAGGTATATGTTGAACAACCTCCAGGATTTGAAGATCCAAAATTTCCAAATCATGTCTACAGATTAGACAAAGCACTTTATGGCCTTAAGCAAGCTCCAAGAGCATGGTATGAGACTTTAGCTCAATTCTTTCTGGAAAGTGGATTTCACAGAGGTACAATCGATAAAACTCTGTTCTACCTCAACCAAGGAAAGGACTTACTTTTGGTATAGATATATGTTGATGATATCATATTTGGTTCTACAAATGCCAAGCTCTGTGAAAGATTTACAAAGCTAATGCAGTCAAGATATCAAATGAGTATGATGGGAGAACTTAGCTATTTTCTGGGACTTCAAGTCAAGCAAAATGAAGAAGGTACTTTTATCAATCAATCCAAGTACACCAGAAATTTACTGAAGAAATTTGGAATGCAAGACTGTTCAACTACATCCACTCCCATGGCCACTGCAACCAAGTTAGATAGAGATAATGGTTCATCAGTAGATATTACTAACTACAAAGGTATGATTGGCTCATTACTCTATTTTACTGCTAGTAGACCTGATATCATGTATGTTACCTATGTTTGTGCAAGATTTCTGGCTGATCCAAGAGAACCTCATTTAATAGCTGTGAAAAGAATTTTCAAGTACCTCAAGGGTACAGCTGATCTAGGATTGTGGTATCCTAGAGAATCATATTTTAAGCTAATAGGTTACTCATATACAGATTTTGCAGGATGTAAAATAGATAGGAAAAGCACTAGTGGAAGCTGCCAATTTCTTGGAGGCAGATTGGTTTCTTGGTTTAGCAAGAAACATAAATCAATTTCCACATCAACTGCAGAAGCAGAATATATTGCTGCAGGAAGCTGTTGTGCACAGATTATTTGGATTAAGAATCAGTTACTGGATTATGGGTTAGAATTTTCTAAAATACCTATTTATTGTGATAATCAAAGTGCTATTGCTATGACAGGTAATCCAGTTCAACACTCAATGACAAAGCACATCAGCATTAGGTACCATTTCATAAGGGAACATGTGATGGAAGGTACAGTGGAATTACATTTTGTTCCAACAGATCAATAACTAGCAGATATCTTCACAAAACCACTATGTGAAACGACTTTTACAAGACTGGTAAATGAACTTGGAATGGTTTCAGGTTCTTTTTCTAAATCTGCTTAGTTTTTTGTTCTCATGCATCAGACTTTATGATCAGTGTTTACAGATTATCTTATCTTCATGTAATCTGTGTTTAAATTGTTAATATATTAAATACTAATTATTATTTGATGTGATTCTATAAACTCTGATAGTGATTTAAATGTTCTATGACTATTCAGTCCAATGAGGATTACTGTGCTAGATGTTGACCTAGTAGTCTTTAACATACTAGAAATCCCATGTTTGAATTAGTTGTTTATGTGGAAATTCATTAATACAAGCAAATTCTGATATTGAGCTTAGTCAAATTTACTTTGTGTATCTTATTACTAAGTCACAAACTAGATTCTTGCTTCTTATCTGTCAAATTCTTATGTCAGTAAATCTTAAGGATGAACTAAATGCTGATAAGCCTCACTTATCTGAAGAAAAGAAAATAAAATAAAATTAAAGTCAGGTACTCATTTGAGATCTAGATTAAATATGTGGAAGGGAAGACCCAAATGCATTGGTGGTATTAAGTAATATGCATTAGAAAAGCAAATAAATTTTTCTTGGTGACTTTTCACATTCTCTGATTACTGGAGAAATACTCTGATAATAGCATAAATTCTAATAGCAGTTGTGACTCACTTACACTGAGAAGCCATAGTAAAAAGGAATTTCAAAAGATGCATAAAATGAGCACAAACAGTTGAGGTGGACTTTTGCATAAATTTATTCTATAGTAGACTTCATTATTAATGACAGATTTTAAGCACTTTTCTTAGTTATGCCTTATTTCTAAGATGTACTGAAGTTTCTCAGACTTTAATCTTTATCTGATATTTTGCAATTGCACACACTATCACTCCATATGAATGATGAAAATTTCTGCGGTGATCAAGTTGTTTCAGATAATTAGTTAAGTGTCATATGCATAAATTCTGAGGACAAGTTCTGATGGAAGTTCTGATAATTAAACTCTAAAGAAACAAGTCAGTATTTGTATGAAGAATCACAGAAACAGACATTCACTTTTTGAGTACAGAAGCCATGTTCTGATGACTGTTAAAATCTGATAATGGTCAAGTTCTGATATTAAATCCTGATGGACACTCTGATGCTTACGTGGAATTATTTATTTACTTGACTTATTTGTGACAAATATTGTAACGGTCATATTTAATCAGAATATAATTAGGTGAGATAAAAACAGCCATAATCATTTAGGTTAGTGGTAAACGTGCTTGTCTTAAAAAACTGCATGTGCACAGTAATTATTACTTATTTCCTTGCCCACTAACTCCTGCTTTAACTATTGACTGTTCACATATTTCCAGGTGTAAAATGTCTGACATACTTCACGTGGGCTGTATAAATAAGAAAGTTAAAAGATTTTACAATCTTTTACCTACTTCTCTCATTCTCTTATCTCTCTTATTTTCTCTCACCCACTAATATTCTCTGAAGCACTTTTTCATACAGGCATTTTATCAAACACCTTGCAAACACTCTTTTTCTCACTTGATTTTTAACAGAAATGGCACCAAAAGATTTGATTTTTAATGGAGCTAAGTTTGTTCCTAATAATTACTTAGCTATTCTGAGCAAGGATGAAGCCCCAAAAGATCTTCATTTCATCCAGGATTTCCTTGCTCAGAGAGAGATAGGCTATGCTTTGACTCAACCTGAAGCTATCTCAGGGACTCAAGTGCTGGAGTTCTAGAGGTCAGGAGTTTATGATGATGATGGTGCTAATGGGTCTCCAAATATTGTATTTACAACAGGGGAGGATGCCCATGTGGTGATTTTGGCCACAGTTCGACAAGCACTCCATCTGCCAGAAAACTGCACATATTCAACAGTTGAAGAGCCAGCTCTTCTGTTGGTGAGACTGCGTAGCTGTATGAACAGTTACGTGATAAATCAACACGATAACAACACTAGAACAGGACAAGTTAATAATACTACGTCTACACAAGAAATTAGGAAGAATGAAAACAAGGAAAATATAAAGAATCAGAAGATTAGAAGAAAGCCTGAAGTCTGTCTACAGGTCAATGAAAGAAGTTCATTAATATGATCATGACTCAGTGAAGAACATAGGTTAAAGACTTTCAGGATTTCAGAAATATTGAAGATTCTGTATACAAGTCCTACCGGAAGATTTCAGTATATTGGCATTGATTGAAGATAGACGGTGTTCGAAGCATAGGAATCTGAAGAATTGAAGACAGGGTATAGACAGAGGTTAATGAAGACGTTGTCTAGAATACCAGAAAGGATTTCAGTGAAAGTACAATTGTTTATTGATAGTTAGTGTTCGAAGCAATAAATTTGAGGCAAGCTTAACAATGTAATCAAGGCTATAATACGAAGACCTGAATCGGGGTTAGTCGTATGTGAACCAGACCAGTTGCATTAGGCGTCAACAGCTCGTGAAAGAAATCTAGCTATTATTTATAGAAGAATTTTTAAGTTGAGGAACGTACTTGGATTGAACGTTTATCTGTTAAAGTACGAGAAGAGGTGCATGGGGTATACAGATAAACAGCTCAGGGGACTAGCGAAGCTCAAAGTTTAATTGTTAAATTAAATAAATTATTTAATGAACTTTAATATAAGTTATTTAATAAACTTAAAATGATATATCTTATAAACTTTAAATAAGTTTATTTTATAAATCTAAATTAGTTTATTTATATAAGTTATATTTAAGTTTATTTTATAAATTAATTTAATTACAATTTAAACTTAAAAAAAAAGAAAAAGAAAGAAAAGAAAAACAAAAACAAAAACAAAAAGAACACAAAAAAAGAAAAAGCAAAAGCAAAAAAAAACAAACAAAAGAATAAAAGGAAACAAAAAAACAACAAAGGAACCAGGGGTGGCATTTTCCCTGGTCACCACACAATGGTCCTTTGTTTGTTTGTTTAGTTAAGCACAAGTACACTTACTTGTACTAGTAGTGTACATGTCGCCACAGAGGGTTCAACCTCCCCTACTAGTCGCTATAGGATTTGTGATCAAATAAGCTAAGGCAAATATACTCCCTTAGTCGCCAGAGAGCTTCTTCTCACTCCTGTCGCCACAGAGTAATGAATTGGTCGCCACAGAGCTCCTCAATTCTCAGCCACACAATTTTATTGTGTTTAAAGTCTACACTTTGCAGTAGATCTAAATGAGGACTATTTATCTTCTTCTCCAACAAAAAGAGAGCTGATAAAACAAGAAGCGGAGATTTACAGAGGATTTCAAGCTACTTGAATATCCGTTTAACTTCTCACCGGAGTAACGTTATAATGCCCGATTTAATTCTTGTATATTCTTAGGGGCATTATAATCGTTACCCGGTAATTAAATCCTAGTACAAAAAAAAGCTATATTATTGTATAGGATTTGATTTGTAAATTTTTGTAGTAGCTAGGAACTTTGTTGTTCTCAGATTGTAGCCGGTTAATTTATTTACCGGAGTGTAGCAACACCCTCGAGGATTTATATACGAATATATATTTCCCCGAATATCTTGTGTTCCTCATTTTTATCGTTCCAAACACTATTTCTCTCAAGAACACGGAACCACTAACCGAGCACTAAATATTTTATCCGCTAAAGATTTGAAAGAATTTTTAATTTAGTGATTATCGTATTCAACCCTCCCCCTTCTACGATGATTCGGGACCTAACATCTTCAACAGCTAATGGCCAACCTGGGCTATGAGAAAACTGTGGCAAAGCTGGGACAGTTGAAGAGAACCAACATAAGGAGGGAATGGAGTTTCTTCTTCGACTACATCACAAGAACCTTTGCAAACAAGTGTTCAAATTTTGATGCAATTCCTATCCTCAGTCAGCAAATTGGGTATGCTCTAATTACTCAATCTCATTTTGACTATGCTAGTGTTGTACTAGGTTTCATTGGTGATAGAATGACAGAAGACAGAAACACAGTCTATTTTGCTAAATTATGTCAGCTATTATACAGTTTTTGTTTCTCTGATGCACCACAACTTGCCAGTGAGTTGATCTCACCATTTAAGCTAGCTAAGAGAGCTTTCACTGACTTATTATCCACTGATAATAAGAAAACTGTTTTGAGACCCCTCCAAATTCCAATTTCAGTCAAACAGTTTTTAGTAAACTCTGATCCAACCACATACATCTCCATATATACTAATATCCAACCAACCCAACCTCCATTAGCACCTACCACTACTACATAAACACCTCAAACTTCTCAACCTCAACCAACTCAACCCTCCATCAGGACATATTTCAAACCAACATAATCATCTCAACCTCAACAATCAGCACATACCATCAGACCTTCATCTTCCAGGCCAAAAAGGGCTCAATCTGTTCCTAAATCTCCAATAAAGAGAAGAAGGATGCTTCTAAGGGATGAGTCTGATGATGAGGAGGAAGCACAAGTTCATGCATCAGAACCTGTGACAGTTAAAGCTGAAACTGTGGATTCTCAGAAAGCAACTGCAGCTGAAGGTTCTGATACCTTAAAGAGAAAGAGAACTGTAAACTCTGATGATAAAGGAACTCTTTCATTTGCAAGGAGATTAAAGAAAATGAGGGCTAAGATGCATTTGGCTAAGACTCCATCAGAGAATATTGAAGAAGCTGAGGAAAGGGATCAGGAATCTCTGATCTCAAATCCAATTGTGATTGAATCTCTACCACCTCCAGCTACAGCCCAAGACACTATTCCTGATATAGGGGTTACACCTCCAGTCTCTCCTCTTCATGAAGATATTATAGTTGAAGATTCAGGCTTAAGTCCTGAAATTGACATCAACAGGCTGCACACTCCTACTATTCTGTATTTGGAAGCTCCTACAGCAGCTCAGACATCTTCAACTCATTCTCCAATTTTAAATGCTGATATTGAGATACCATCTACTCCAACAACACCTATTCTGGAGATAAATTCTGATGCTCAGAATGCAGATAAAGTCATTCCTGAATCTCCAGTTTCTCACACACTCTAGTGTTGTCAAAATATACTGAGTCTTTTTCAAGTTCTGAAGATAGTGTTTCTATAACGACTCGTGTATTTTTGTGCGTAATTATGGAAGGATTGATTTAAATAAAATATGTGTATTGGCTTTGACCGTTATATGTTATTTTATTATTATGTATGTATGATTTTTGGTGTAGTGGGTTGTCCTCGTAATTAATTATGGACTTGTATTGAATTGTTTTCACTTTTAAAAGTGGATTTAATACAAGTTTATTTGTGTAAATATGTGGACTGTCTCTAATATTGTTTTGATGACTTTATAATCTCAATATTTATTTTTCGGATTTTATAAAATTTAGAAATCAGTATTTCATCAATTTTGTAGCCATGTATGATTTCCTGAATGTATTTTAATGTAAATTCGATATTAAAATCAGAAATGTTTTAAAAATTACGAAACTCATATTTATTTAAGTTTGGAATATTCCGAGAATTTTAAAATTATTTTGGGGATTTTTGAGATTAATTTCACCCGCACGTTGATTCGTTTATTTGTTAAAAGCGGGAATAAATTGTATTTCAAAAATTGTTATAAAATTTTAAAATTCACGTTTTTTTAAACTTCGGGATATTTATAATATTTTAAGACTATTTTTGTAATTTTTTGAATTTCTTTTAAGTGTAGATCGGTTCGTTAATTGTGAATCGCGGGTGTAATAGCGCGATTCAAAAATGATTTAAAAATTACAAAAATCTTATTTTATTTGTTTTTGGGTATTTTGGAAATTTTAATATTAATTTAGAAAAATTTTGACTCGTTTCTACTTGTAAAACATACCTCTAAATCGTGAATTCGAGTCGAATTTGAGGCGTGCAGTCAGAATTAGGGACACGTGTCCTTTTTATTTGGACATGTGGACTGAAATTAGAAAGTCAGGAAGGGGTGTACAACTTCAATCTTTATCTTAATCTCTCATCCATATTTTATTCTCTCTTTGATTTCTCTCGGCCTTTCTCTCGTTGGGAACATCTCTCTCAAATTCCGTTTACTCCCTCTCCGTTTCACTTTCTTTCCTCGGCGAGTTTTGCCGCTGTTGTTGTGCCTGTTCCGGCCGTTTTTCTTCCCGTTCGATTTTATCTTGCTGCTTAGCGTATATATATGCATACATGTGTAGTATATATGTATGTTCAGTAGTAATTGATGCATAGTTGGTGTTAGTTCCGGTTGCCGCCGATTTAATTTCCGGCTAGGTGGCCGGGACATGTTCAATGCATGGTTTTTGTTTCTTCCGGCTGTTTGCGCGTGTGATACGCATATCGTTCCTGATGAAATTTAATTTTAATATTTTATTTATTTTAGCTTTCTGCAGGAAATAGTCGAATAAAATTTATGAAATAAATCTATTATGTGCGGAAAGTTATTTTAATTTATCGGTGAATTTCATTTGGACACCCGAATTTATCGGGCACCAATGAATTTTACTGTTGTCCGCGATGAATTTCGATGAGCGGACGGTGGACTGTGATGAGATGATTCTGAGTCCTAATATTTTAAAATAAATAAATATAAAATACGAATAATAATTAATAATTGTAATTAAGTTGAAATCTGGAAATGTGTGGAATTATGATTGTTATGATTGGGTTGAATCGGAGGTTGAGAATTGTATCTGGATTAATTGTGGATTGTGTGTTGTTGATTTGACGTCGAGTTGGTCGACGGGTAGGCCGATAAACAGAGGTGGTGTTGCCCGAATTTTTGGAAATTAAATTCGAAAATTCGGGACATACCCTGTAATTATCGGAACGTCGAGCGAGTAAAAATAAGTATATACATATATTTTGTGCGGAACCTGATTTTATGTAGTGGTAAATTGTTTTTCCAAAACCAATAACCTTAATTTTGTAAAATAACTAGTATACATATTTTCTGGAAACAAACACCGACCCGATTTCTGAGAACGTGAACCCTAATTGTTGTGTGTGTTATTATAATATGAAAAAGTACGAGTCGGGAATTGTTATCATTGGGTAAATGGTTTAGCGAGGATATGTCAAGCATACCTAGACGTCTAACATAGAGTGTTTCGGCTCTGTAGGTTCTAGTTGTGGGACTCAGGAATTGAGGTCGAACTAAAGATAACCTAGTGATCAGTCGACAAGCACAGCGAGGTTCTAAGCCAAAGGACCTGAGCGTTGGTCGGATCCAGGGTAGTCTTCTAACTAGGTGATAAAGCCCGAACATCCGAGTCTATCAAAAATCAGTCAGTGATAGTCGTAAAGCTCTGCAAGGCAAGTACCCTTGACCATTCTTTTATGGTTCAGTACGTATGAATAGCTAAATGTTTTATTCTCATAATGGAACATAAACGTTTTAAGTTACGTATCCCCTGTAGTTATAAATCACTGTTTTTAAATTGTTTTGGGGAAAAGTAACTTCGAAAGGTACCTATCTCGAATGAAATAATTCGCAAACTGGATTTTTATATGTGTGCTGGTAAAATAAATGGTTTTGAAATGAGATAGGTACAAGTTTTTTGAAAACTGGATAAAACGATCATATATTGGATACATAGGGGCCAGAGTAGGCCTATTGAGGTGGCGTAAGAGGCTAATTCAGTTGTGCGCAATATATAACCGATTAGTCCAGCAGGTCAGAGAACTAGCTAGTCTCTGAGTTCCGGAACAGGTATATGGGATGATAGTGGGAGCCGTCCGGTGTTGATAGCCTGATCAGCTGTCTTCACATATCCGTAAGTATCTGATTTAGCGTTGTGTTTCTCATAATGGAGCAAGTGAGTTATACAGTGAAATTGGAAATGAAAATGGCATGCTAGAATTAAACTCTGGTATTTGTACACAGCACACTACTACGTTTGTTTTGTGAAAAGCATGCTAGTTTCGAATATCCAGTTTATGAATTTTTACATGTTTTGCGAATGAGTTATTATCTCTATTCCTATCGCTGCTTTATCATAAACTGTTTTACTTGTTATTCATATAGTGGTACTGCTGAGCAATTGATTGCTCACCCTTGCATAATGTTTTCTATATATATATTGCAGATGCTTAGGAGATTCTTCCACGGTAGTCAGGGCAGAATTCCAGTGCCTTCCGTGTCAGGCTCCTCTGAGGTAGTTGTGCTGGACCAAAGATAGTCTGTTGAGTTGCTGCACTAGGTTAGTTATGTCAGGATTGTTTGTAATTAGTTGGGTTGTAATAGTTGTAACCTAAGTCATACTTAAACCTGGAAAAGGTCTTGGTAATGGGGTCATAGTTATGCATTATTAGTGATTTGGATTGAATTATGATTGTTATTATTGTTGTTGGTGACATCAACTCCTGACCCCGGGGTTGAGGCCGTGACAGTTGGTATCAGAGCTACAGGTTTGAGTTCCTGATTTAGGTTAAGAGTAGAGTCAAAAGAGCATAGGAAGGTTTATATGAAGTGGTGAGTCAGCAACTCAATCAGAGGATCGAGTCTATGAGTTCAGTCGAGGGTTTCTAAGATGTAACCCTGATGTCTATTGAGGATTGGCTGGAACTGCCCCAACCTAGAGTACGTCTCCTTCGTATATGTATATTGGTAAGCTTCGATAGAGATTTTTAGTTTTCCTTTCAAGAAAAATGAGTCTGATCATGAGAATTCATCTTTTGCGGGGATCCTTGGTGTGACAGCTATGGAGACACCCATATTGTCCCTAATTATAGCATTTTCAACGTCAATGAATCTTGATGGACCAAGTGGGCGACCTCGGTGCATTCAGATGGAATGATAATAGTCAATGGCTGCTGTGACAACTAAGTCTCGTAATACATGGAGATTAGTACTGCGATTTATATCTTGAACCCTATATTTCTTTCTTGAGGCATAATTTTGTTTTCGAAATAATTGTTTGTTATCCCGTAGGTTTCCTATTCATCCTGTGAGCAAGATAGGAGCGTAAAGTAGGCAACTTAGAGTTCTGTTGACCTCATTACAAATCAGATTCTTTCCTTTATATTGGTGAATTTTCTATCTAAACATTGTTTCATTCCTCGGTAACTTTTTCGGTTGATTGGGACAAACAAAGCATATGAGTTGACCATTTGCCTATGTGGAAAAAGGGTCTGGTGGGATGCCACCCAGTTATGTGTTGTGAACTGTGCGATACTAAGACTGGCCATTTTATGTACTCGTATGGTTGCTCTCAGTCATACCTACATCTTCTTCACTACTTTCCTGTTTGATTCCCTTGATTTTGAAATCTTATATGATATTCTATGATAATGAATTCCTGCAATTAGATGGTCCTCGTTATTGAAAGCAAGTAAGAGTGACTGTCAGGAAGAATGAAAGTCCTATATCAGGGTGTTATTTAATAATAAGGGTAACCGCGGAGGTTCAAAATCTATCAGTGGAGTTCTAGCATGGGGAAAAGCAATTCAATGGTTGGTGGACTATGTGTAAGTGACAAGAAATCATCCTTAGAGAGATGGTTGGTTGAAATATGGGCTACGGTGCTTAGTAGAGTTAGTGTTCCTTAAGTTGACTTGATTTACCGGGTTGTTCTACTTGATGTGTGGCTAATATAGCCATCCAACTTTTATTGTATATCGGATCAATTCAGTTGTTGTACTTGAGTAGTGATGGGAAGTTGGTCAGTTGCTGATATATTGAGGAGCCGTATGATGGTGTTTAGTTTCTTTATATTTCAGTTTTTCTGAACTGTTGTTGATTCTGCTACTATCATTGTTGCTATGATTGTTAGTGCATTCAATCTAGATTTCTTTGTAAATGGACCCCGATATTAAAGACACGGGTACTGTGATTGGGCAGTATTTTTCTGATACAGATGCACCGTTTAAACGGTGACATCTTTTGTCAAATATTTTTAATATGTTTTGAATAAACACATTTATATATTTCAGGAAGTGCCACCCAAGCAAGTTACCCAGTCTAAAGAAAATAGTAGTAGTTTTGTGGGGGGGGGGGTCCAACTATAAATGAAATACTAGACTTATTACACTAGGAACAGCAACAACAGTTGCAGTTAATCCAACAAGTTCAGCAGCAACAACTACTGTTGCAGCAGCAACAGCAAGGAGTGAACCAAAGTGCTAATTTCAAATCCTTTCAGAATTTTAACCCTCTTAAGTTTAAAGGTGAACCTAATCCAATAACTGTTGGAGCATGGTTAAAAGAGATGGAGAAAGCTTTCAATCTTGTCCAAGTAAGTGATAATATTAAGACTGATTATGCAAATCACTTCTTAATGAATGAAGCAAATTACTGGTGGGAGTCAACCAGAGTGTTAGAAGGAGAAGGCCCTGTTTCATGGGCTAGGTTTACTGAGTTGTTTTTGGAAAGATATTTCCTAGATTGTGTGCAGAGTCAAATGAAAATTTAGTTTCTAGAACTAAAACAAGGTGAAAGAAGTGTGTTGGAATTTGAGGCCAAGTTTACAAAATTGGCCCGATTAGTTCCTGAGTATGTAAGTACGGAGAGTCAGAAGGCAAAGAGGTTTCGGCAAGGGTTGAAGCCTGAAATTTGCAGAGGAGTTGTGGCAATGTAACTCAAGACATACTCCTCTATGATTTAGGTTGCCCGGGTAATGGAAGGTGACCAGAGGTTGACTGTAAAGGAAGAAAGTGATAAGAAAAGGAAGTCGGAAGATGTTATTGACAAGGCAGACCAAGGAGAATCCAGTTAGTGATTTAAGAATCGGTGTGGCCGAAGCAGAAGTAAGAAATTTCAGAGACAGAGTTTATCACAGGTTAGGTCTAGCATTACTTTAGTTTCTTTTACTCTAGCTCAGTTAGTCAAATCAACAGTGGATTGCAAGTCCTGTGACAGGATACACAGTGGTTCGTGCAGAAAGAATGTGCAATGTTTCAAGTGTGGACATAAGGGTCATTATGCATTGGAATGTAATCCAGAAAACCCAGGAGTTATGTATCACAATTATGGAAAGAGTGGCCATATAGCAAGGAGTTGTAGAATGGTTATTCAAGGTACAACATCCCAAGGGCCAACATCCAGCTCAGCTAGAGATAAAACTTTCAAAAGAATCAAGAAATCAAGTGTTTAGAAGTTGGACGCAGTTATAGTTGATCTGACACCCTCTAAGCTAGAGGGGTTTGATGTGATTTTAGGTTGAGTTGGTTGTCCAGTATTATGGCAAGGAGTGGTTTTAGAAGAAGCGAAGTGTAAAGTGTATAGAAGCCAATAGTAAGGTAAGTTTCTGGATGCAGAAGCAATATAAGGAATTCTTCCAATTATGCGAGAAAAGAAGTAATAAGCTAAGGATATAAGGTAGATCCACCATCTGTAAAGATGCGAAGAAGAGAATACTTAAGCTGGAGAAATTTTGGGTAATAAATAAATGCCCTGGAGTCTCTACAGGCCAGTGGAACGAAATAATTAGTTTGATAATGGTAAAAGTTATTAGAAAGGAAAGTGAGCATACTAGATATAGTTCTCTGGGGTGCACCAGTGATGTTGGTGGGGAAGAGGAATGAAATTATACGGTTGTGTACTAATTATCAGGAGTTTAACAGAATGACGAATAAAAATAAGTAATCCTATTAAGAATTTATTACTTATGTGACTTAATGCAAGGAGTGTGTTATTTCTCGGAGATTGACTGAAGATCCAGTCTGAAGACATATCAAAGGTTGCAATTAGAATGAGTTATAAGCATTGCAAGTTCTGGTAAAAATATGTGGGGTAACGAGTGTATCAGTTGTCTAGAAGGAATTAAGGAACATGGTGTATCAGGAGTACTTGGATGGTATAATTCTATTTATTGATAACATCCTCGCCCATTTAAGGGCTAATGAAGGCCAAGTTGAAAAACTAAAGAAATGCTGCGAAGGATTGGTTAAGTTTGAATAGAAGGGACAAGTAGAGTCCTAAATGTATTGAACCGTTCGAGGTATAAAGAAAACCAAGAGAATGCTCTCATTATTCACCTCACATCCACTCAAACACTTCACCCTCTCCTCTCCTCTCTCCCTCTCGGACGAAGCACACCACCACCCCCATTCTTGCCATTTTTCTTTACTTCTCTTCATTTTATTTCACTTCTCAAGCTAGTCAAGCCAAGACCTTCATCATCTACTGGAGTATCCTCATTTTGAGGTTAGTTTTGTAGGTGCATGTTGTTGAAGTCGAAGTTGAGGCCTTAGTTCTTGTGAACTCAAGGTTTCAACCGTGGTGGCTTATAGAAATGAGCAATATGTGATCTTGGAGAGGTGTTATACTTCTATTTTTCCAAGTCATACTCATTGTTCATGATATTTGGAAATGACTCAATGAAGAGCCGAATGTGTGATACGTTGTCTTTGAAAATTTTATGACTTTCGGCCATGTTTCATGATTTTTGGAAGTTTTGCTTTTAAAAATGAGGTTTTGTAGATTTCTAGCCCTTGAATGCTATGTTTCTTTGATTATTTATCACACTACAATCCTTGTGTAAAAAATTTAACCATTGCATGTTGGTTTATGAGAAGATCCAAAACAAAATGCCATGTATGATGCCATTGTTCTTTTATACTTGATTTGTGTGGGTTGCATGCCATGATTCCTTTGATAAAATGCTAGTTTAGATTATATATGATGATATAATCTTATGTTCAGTAGGTGTCATGAAGTTACCATGCATGTTTACTTCGAATTTTGCTTTATAATGTTAAGTGATGGCTTGTCTTCTGATGTGTTACCTTGCTTGTCTTTATAAGTGATCTTCATGCTTAATAAATTGCAAATGGACCTTATATGTTGTTAGTCAGTAGGTGTTAGGGTATTTTAAGAGTTTCCTTGGTTGGTTTTTGTTTGATTTTAGTGTAATGTTTACTGTAATGAAGGGAGTTGAGGTGGAAGGAGACGCGTGAGTCATAGCAGGTAGAATTTTGTATTAGAATTTTAGGTCATTTTAGGTGAGTTTTAGCAAGGCCTTGGTAGGCCTGAGCTCAGGGGAGTTGGGACTTGGTTCATGAATGTGTCCAGTAGCTTTAGAATCAATAAAAACTTGCATTTCGTTAGGTGCACACACAAAAATCCGAGAGTAGCTCAGAACAGAGCATATTTGGGAAAACTTGACTTTTGGTCAATAACAACTATGTATTAGGTTAGGCCTTCATGGGACCTTGGTCTAAATAGATATAATGAAGTCTTAGGAAGCTTAACAAGTCATTAAAACCAGTAATTGAACTAGATAAATAAGTTTTAAGTTGATAAAATCAGGGCAGTGTAGTACTCAGGGAAGGCAGAACTGTGCCAACTTGGCATGGCGGATTACGGAGGCCTAAGTGAGGCCATGATGTCAAAATAATTACAAAAGTTAGATTAAAGTCATAAAAAGTCATTGGAGTCAGATTATAGCAAAGTCACAAGGTAGAAATTCATGTTTCTGCCAAGGCACTCATAGGGGTTCCAAAGTGTGCAACCAGTGGAGTCTAGTTGGTGTATTGGTTATTAAGAGTCCTTATAAGTGAGGCCTCTGAGTCATATCATCTAAGTGAGATAGTTTAGAGTCTTTGAAAGCTTTGTAAATTGGTATGGAGTGAAGGACTTAGGTGGAGATACCTTATTTCCACCAAAACACCCAAGAGTCAAATTTAGGAACTTAGTATGGTGCATTATATTGTATGTGTGTCCTGTATGAGGCCTTGACCTCATAATGAGTTTGGGAGTTAGTTTTAAGTCATATAAATTAGTGAGTCATATTTGGAAAATTCCCAAGTAGAAGAGCCTTCTTTTTCCAAGACATACAATTGGTGCCAAGGTGTACATTCGGGTAAGTTAAATAGTGTGCATTGTATTTGTGAGTCATTTGAAGTGAGGCAGAAGTGTGCCTTACTATATTTAGGTTGAGTTGAGGTCTGTAAAGGAGGATTATGAGTATTGGTCATGATAATTGTATGTTATATGGTTAATTGTTTAAGTGACTAAGGTAGTAAATAGAATCTAAGTGTATTATTAATTAAGTGATAAATTACGATGCCATTTCTTGCTATGTGTTATGTGGATTATGTGATGCATATATTTTTTGTAATTAGTTGAGTTTAAGTGTTTATATATATATATGTGCATATGTATCTATATATATATATAGTATACGCGAAAGGGTAGTTAGCAAGTGTTGTGACGAGAATATTATTTATTATAGGTTCAAGTAGGAGGCCAGAAAAGGAGCCCATAGACGATTCCATTCAAGCACTCAGTAAGCGTGGTACACGAAAGTGAACTCTCAACTTACCTCTATAATTCTGATTCTTGTGATTGAATACCCTGTGAAAGCATGACTATAATTTTAATAGAATTGAAAAATCCCTGACATTACCTAATAATTAGACCTTGAATTTAGATAAATGCTTTGATACTTGAATTGACCCCTTTTTCATCACACGTTACCTCATACCCACAGAAATACCCTATAATAGTCCCTTAATATATCATGTGAATCCTAAACCCCTCATAAATTTGAATTCTTTCTTTTGGGAATCCTGATCGTAATAACATTTCTTCATTTTCGACAACTTGTCACTTGAACCTTGACAATACATACACTTATTATATTGTCCTTGATCAAGAACCCTTTGAAATAAAATAAATTGATTAAAAGGAATTGGATGGTATTTTCTAATAAGACTGAGGCACCAGTCACTGTTATAATTTTTAAAACCTCAGTAGCGGGGAGCCTGATTGTGTTATATGGCCAATATGTGCCGAGGATCCTCAATAGTTGTGAATCACTTTGTTAGATATATTTGATAATGTCATGGTTAATATGTCTTATGTTTAGCTTTCAGATCTTGTGTGAACAGGATAGATCAGTACTTAACTGTTGATCAGTACTTATACTGGAAGTCAGGACTTAAGGATATCAGTACTTATATTATCAGGAGATAATCATCAGAAGATAGATATCAGAACTTAAGTGCTGAAGGACAATCAGATAAGGACAGTAGCTGATTAAAGGAAAGAAGATAGAGATAAAACATAAGAAGAGATATGCATGAAGAAGGAATTCCGTGAAGAATGGAATACTTGGAATAGAAGATATCTGATTGATATATTTTAGGAAGCAGAATTATATTCCATATCAATTACCGATTATCTTGTAATTGTGTAGTATATAAACACAGGCATAGGGTTTACACTATAAGTGTTATCATTATCGAAGTTATTATTCTTTATAACCCTAGCAGCTCTCGTGATATTTGTTCATCACTGAGAGGTAACAGTTCTATATTGTAACAGAGTTTATTGTTTCAATAAAGTTTGTTTTCTGTTACTCAAGTTCTTTAAGTTCGATTTGAGTGTACTATACACTGTATTCACCCCCTCTACAGTGTGTGTGTGACCTAACAATTGGTATCAGAGCCTATCTGTTAACTTACATACAGTTAAAGATCCAAACACAATCATGTCGGACACAGAAACTCTAACTAAGCCTACCACAACTGAGGAACCACCAAAGACACAAATTCAGAGTCGGTATGAGACCATCAGAGTCCCCATACTGAGACCATCTGAATATCCCATATGGAAGGTAAGGATGACCATGTTCCTGGAAGCAACAGATCCAGAATACCTGGATAGAATCAAGGAAGGTCCTCACAAACCAACCAAACTCGTTGTTGCAGTTGCAGGTGAAGCAGCAACGACCGTACCAAAGGAGAAGAGTGATTATACTGCTGAGGACATAGCATCAATTGCTAAGGATGCTAAGGTACGACACTTACTGCATAGTGCCATTGATAATGTAATGTCAAACAGGGTAATCAACTGCAAGACTGCTAAAGAGATATGGGATGCTCTGGAAACAAGATGTCAGGGAACTGACACAATTAAGAAGAACAGGAAGACAATACTCACTCAAGAGTATGAACACTTTGACTCAAAGACTAATGAGTCATTGAATGATTTATATGATAGATTTGTCAAACTTTTGAATGATTTGTCATTGGTTGATAAAAAGTATGATCTTGAAGATTCAAACCTTAAGTTCCTGTTAGCTCTTCCTGAATGCTGGGATTTGAAGGCAACGACAATAAGAGACAACTACAATCTTGATGAAACAACTCTTGACGAAAACTATGGAATGCTCAAGACACACGAGCTGGAGATGGAACAAAGAAGCAAGAGGAAAGGAGGAAAGTCAAGGACAGTTGCTCTTAAGGCTGAAGAAGAATTTCCCAAAGCAGCTTCCTCAAAGAAAGACAAGGGTAAAGCTCTTTTCATAAAGTCTGATACTGAGTCATCAAGTTCTGAGAGGGATGATGACTCAGATTCTGAAAGCTTGCCTGAGACTGATGCTGATGAGGAGATGATGAAACTGTGTGCTCTTATGGTGAAAGGAATCACAAAGATTGCATACAGGAAGTTCAGGAAGGGAAAGAAGTTTCCCAGGAAAAGCATAAGTTCTGATAAGAAGAATTTCAGAAGATCTGAAGGAAGAGGAGGAAAGTCTGACAGAGGAGATTACACCAATGTTAAATGCTATAACTGTGGTGAGAAAGGCCACATATCTCCTGACTGCAAGAAGGTAAAGGGTGACAAAGGCAAGGCTCTTGTCACAAAGCAGAAAAGCTGGACAGACACCTCAGACTCTGAAAGTGAGGAGAACTATGCATTAATGGCAAATGCTGATAAAGAAAGTGCTGAGAGCAGTTCTGAAGCTGCTGAAACAAAGGTACCTCGGACTACTTATGCTTTTCATACTGATGATATTAATGAGTTGAGAAGATATCTTAAAACCATGTTTGTTAGCTATAGAGATCAAACTTTAACATGTGAAAGATTAACTTCTGAAAATCTTGCATATAAGAAAAGAAATGATTTTTTAGAAAAAGAGTTAGTCATATTCCATCAAACTCAGAAGGATAGAGATGATGCTTTTTATGTTAGGGATGAAGTGCTAAAAATGAATGAATCTCTAAAAACTGAGTTAGAAAAAGAAAGAGAGATAATCAGGACTTGGACTAACTCTGGCAGAACAACTCAAAATTTGCTAAGTAGTGAAAATTGGAAAGAGGGCTTAGGTTATGGAGAAAATAAGAATGATAAAGGAACTGAAGAAATTAAGCCTGTTGTTAAGCAAAAGCCAAAGTTAAAACCTGTTAAGTTTGTAACTGTAAAGTCTGATAATGAGAAATCAGAAGTTAAAGAGGAATTAACTTCTGACAAACTAAAACAGGAAAAGACAGCTGAAGTAAACATAGGCTTAATGACAAAGAAGCAGCTTAAGCATAAGTTGAAAGATGTCAAGAATGCAAACAAGGTAAAATCACCTAGGAAAAATAGGAATGGAAAGGAAGGTGTGAATAAAAGCAATGATTATAAACCTGTTCCTGATGCACCTAGGAAAACATGTCATAACTGTGGAAGTTCTAACCATCTGGCTTCTTTTTGCAGGAAAAATAAGAATATTAACTCCTTACCTTCGAAATCAGGAGTTAAGAGTCAGTCAGTTAGATACAAACCACAAAATCCTTGTTTTCATTGTGGTAGTTTATGGCATTCCATTTATACTTGTAAGGAATATCATAGTCTGTACTATGATTATTATCAAATAAAACCTTCTTTGAAGAAAGTTTCCATTGTTCCTTCTAGTATAAATTCTGATTCAAAGTCTGATAATGTAAATTCTGATAAGAAAAATGTTAACATAAACTCTAATGCTAAATCCGCTGCAAATGTTAACAAACTTAATAAGACCAAAGGATCCAAGCAAGTCTGGGTCCTTAAAACTAATAATTAGTGGTCTTTATGATTACAGGGCAACAGGAAAAATATTCTAGTTCTGGACAGTGGATGTTCAGGTCATATGACTGGAAATAAGGCCCTGCTATCAGACTTTGTGGAGAAAGCTGGCCCAAGTGTTTCTTATGAAGATGGCAACATTGGAAAAACATTGGGATATGGCAATATCAATCTTGGGAATGTCATCATTAAAGAAGTAGCTCTGGTCTCAGGACTTAAACACAACCTTCTGAGTATAAGTCAAATCTGTGACAGAGGTTATCATGTTGATTTCTTTGAAGAACATTGTGAAATTGTGAGTAAATCTAAAGGCAAAGTTGTTCTGAAAGGATATAGACGTGGTAACATTTATGAAGCTAAGCTTTCAACAAGTACTGATGGCTCTGCAATCTGTCTGTTAAGTAGAGCATCAATTGAAGAAAGCTGAAATTGGCATAAGAAACTCTCTCATTTAAATTTCAACAATATAAATGAACTGGTCAAGAAAGATCTTGTGAGAGGATTGCCAAACACAGTATTTGCTCCTGATGGTCTTTGTGATTCATGTCAGAAAGCCAAACAAAGAAAATCTTCATTCAAGAGCAAGACTGAATCATCAATTCTTGAGCCTTATCATCTTATACATGTTGATCTATTTGGTCCAGTAAATGTCATGTCTATTGCAAAGAAGAAGTATGCGTTGGTCATAGTGGATGAGTTCACCAGATACACATGGGTGTATTTCTTGCACACAAAAAGTGAAACTGCATCTATCTTGATTGATCATGTCAAACAGCTGGATAAAATGGTCAAAGATTCTGTGAAAATTTTAAGGAGTGATAATGGCACTGAGTTCAAGAATTTGATAATGGAAGAGTTCTGCAAAAGCCATGGAATAAAGCAGGAATTTTCTGCTCCTGGAACTTCACAGCAAAATGGAGTTGTTGAAAGGAAGAATAGAACTCTCATTGAAGCTGCACGTACAATGCTTGAAGAAGCAAAGCTTCCAACCTATTTCTGGGCTGAAGCTGTGCAGACTGCTTGTTTTACTCAAAATGCAACACTCATTAACAAGCATGGAAAAACACCATATGAGATGGGGAAGAAAAAGAAGCCAAATCTGAAATATTTCCATGTATTTGGATGCAAGTGTTTTGTTCTCAAGACTCATCCTGAATAGCTATCAAAGTTTGATCTAAAAGCTGATGAAGGAATCTTTGTTGGATATCCACTTTCCACAAAAGCCTTCAGAGTCTATAATTTGAGAACAAAAGTGGTCATGGAATCTATCAATGTCTCTTTTGATGACAAGAAGATCACTGGTCTTAAAGATTTTGTTGACCATGATCAGCTGAGATTTGAAAATGAAGACTCATATTCTGATACTGAAAAACCTGACAGTCTAAGTCCTGATACTACAAACTCTGACAGATTAAACTCTGATGTTATTGAAACTGTGGTGACTACGTTAAAGGAAGATGCACCTATGCAGGGGGAGCATACTCAAGATCCTACCACATCTCAAGAAACATCAGAACATGCATCTGGCTCTTCAAGTTCTGATTTGTCAAGTTCTGATAAGCCAAGTTTTGATAGTGCTGAAAATCTAAATACTGAAGAATCCAACTCAGAGAGCATAGTTTCAGGGGGAGCATCAGAAAATGAAAATGAAGATAGCATGGATCATGGGGGAGCATCCAGTTCTAGAGAAAACATTCCATCTGCAAGGAAATGGACAAAATCACATACACCTGATTTGATAATTGGAAATCCTGATGCAGGTGTCAGAACTAGAACAGGTACTTCAAATGAGTGTCTATACAATTCTTTTCTCTCTCAGACTGAGCCAAAGAAAGTAGAAGAAGCTCTTCAAGATGCTGATTGGGTGCAAGCAATGCAGGAAGAGTTGAATGAATTTGAAAGAAACAAAGTCTGGACCCTAGTGCCAAGACCAAAGAATAGATCTGTTGTTCGTACAAAGTGGGTATTCAGAAACAAAACTGACAGTGATGGCATAATTACAAGGAATAAGGCAAGGCTGGTTGCAAAAGGATATTCTCAACAGGAGGGAATTGATTATGATGAAACATTTGCACCAGTTTCTAGGTTAGAAGCCATAAGGATATTTTTGGCTTATGCTGCTCACAAAAAGTTTACTGTCTTGCAAATGAATGTGAAAAGTGCTTTTCTCAATGGAGAATTGGAGGAAGAGGTATATGTTGAACAACCTCCAGGTTTTGTAGATACCAAACATTCAGATTATGTCTACAGGCTTGATAAAGCACTTTATGGACTTAAGCAAGCTCCTAGAGCATGGTATGAGACTTTAGCTCAGTTTCTTCTGGAAAGTGGATTCAACAGAGGAACAATAGACAAAACACTGTTCTACCTCAACCATGGAAAGGACTTACTTCCGGTCCAGATTTATGTTGATGATATCATTTTTGGATCTACAAATGATAAACTTTGCAAGAAGTTTGCCAAACTAATGCAGTCAAGATATCAGATGAGTATGATGGGGGAATTTAGCTATTTTCTGGGCCTTCAAGTCAAGCAGAATGAGGAAGGCACTTTTATTTGTCAAACCAAGTACACCAGAAACTTGCTAAAGAAATTTGGAATGCAAGATTGTTCAAGTGCATCCACTCCAATGGCCACTGCAACAAAACTGGATAAGGATACCGGTAAATCAGTAGATATTACTGACTACAGAGGTATGATTGGCTCTCTACTCTATCTAACTTCTAGTAGACCTGATATCATGTATGCTACCTGTCTTTGTGCAAGATTTCAAGCAGATCCAAGAGAACCTCACTTAACAGCTGTAAAAAGAATCTTTAAGTATCTTAAAGGAACAGCTGCTCTGGGATTATGGTATCCTAGAGAATCAGATTTTAAACTAATAGGTTACTCAGATGCATATTTTGCAGGTTGCAAAATTGACAGGAAAAGCACAAGTGGAAGTTGCCAATTTCTTGGAGGCAGATTGGTTTCTTGGTACAGCAAGAAACAAAAGTCAATTTCCACATCAACTGCAGAAGCAGAGTATATTGCTGTAGGAAGCTGTTGTGCACAGATTCTTTGGATGAAGAATTAGTTACTGGATTATGGGTTAACATATTTCAAAATCCCTATTTACTGTGATAATCAAAGTGCTATTGCTATGACAGGTAATCCAGTTCAACACTCAATGACAAAGCACATCAGCATCAGGTACCACTTCATCAGGGAACATGTGGATGAAGGTACAGTGGAATTGCATTTTGTTCCCACAGATCAACAGTTGGCAGATATCCTCACAAAACCATTATGTGAAGCTACTTTTACAAGATTGGTAAATGAACTTGGAATGGTTTCAGGTTCTTTCTTTAAATCTGCTTAGACTTGTTCTGTGTTATCAGACTTTATGCTCAGTATTTACAGAATTAATCTCATTGTGTATTCTGTGCTTAATTGATAAATGTCTTTAAGTACTGACTGTTGTCTGATATATGTTTCTAAACTCTGATAAGTGATATGTTTGTTCTAGTACCTATTCAATCCTATGAGGATAACTGTGCTAGATACTGACCTAGTAGTCTTCAATAAACAAATGATTCCATGGAAGAAGTAATTATTTCAGTGGAAATCTTATGACACTAGCAAATTCTGATAATTGAGCTTAGTTAAGTTTACTTTGTATATCTTATTACTAAGTCACAAATTAGAATAATGCTACTCATCTGTTAAGTTCTGATACTAGTAAAACTGCTGAGTGCACTAAGTGCTGATAGACCTCTCTTATCAAAAGAAAAAGCAAAAAGATTAAAGAATAAAATCAGGTACTCCTTTGAGATCTAGAGTAAAAATGTGAAAGGGACGACCCAAGTGCATTGCTGGTATTAAGTAAACATGCATTAGAAAAGCAAAATATTTTCTTGGTGACTTTTCACACTCTATGATTACTGGAGAAATACTCTGATAATAGCATAAATTCTGATAAACAGTCGTGACTCACTTACACTGAGAAGCCACTGTAAAATAGAATTTCAAAAGATGCATAAAATTAGCACAAAACAGTTGAGGTGGCCTCAAGCATGAACTCATTCATCAGTAGGTTTCAGGATAATGACAGCTCTTTAGCAAAATTTTAGTTATGCCTTATTTCTAAGATGTACTGAAGTGAATCAGACTTTACTCTTTGTCTGTTATTTAGCTTAATGCACACACTAATCACTCCATCTGAATGATGAAAATTTCTGTGGTGGTCTATGTTATTGTAGATAAACAGTCATTGTGTCATTTTTGCACAAATTCTGAGGACAAGTTCTAGTTACACGTTCTGATGATTCAGTTCTGACGTTCATAACTAAGAACTTGTATGAGGATTTACTAAGATGAGCATTCCTTTTTCGAGTTAAGAAATTATGTTCTGATGACTGTTAAGTTCTGGTATAGGTCTAAATTCTGATTTCTCAGTCTAATCCTTTACTTGGCTTATCTTTGAATGAAATTTAATAACAGTCTCAGTTTGTCCTCGCATATGTTGAAGTGGAAGATTAATAGTCACTATGATTAGGATTAATGGTTTTGTACTTGAACAGTCCACTATTTCTTGTGTCTTGTGCGGTCTAGACCATGATTCCTCTTTCCAATGACTGTTATTCTTTTTCAAAGTCTAGGGAGACGAGGTAGAATTAATTCTACCTGTCAGCATTAAATATCTTTGCGTCTCTTGGCATTCTTTTGCCTATATAAACAACCGCTTCATATCAGTCTTTCCATCACATTCTTCTCACACACTTATCCTCCTTCTTCTGTCAAAAACACAATAGTTCGATACAACATGTTTTTGAACACACAAACCTTCACAATGGAGCTCAGTTGTGCCGAATGGCAGCAGGAGTGGCATGTAACAGCCATTCCTGAGGAGATCTGGGATTCTGTCCCACAGGAGGTGCTAACTCACCTCCTATTCTTCTATATGGACTACCATCGCCTTCTGGAGCGATTGGAGGAGGAAAGGCGGGAAGCTATCCGTCAGCAAGAGCGAATCATACGACTCGCCATCTTGTTCGTCGAAGATAGGAAGAGGAAGATGACTTAATCTCGTCTTCTTCCTGTTCTTCTTCATCCTCAGCTTTGTCAGGCTTCTTAGCTAGGACTAAAGCTGTTGACGTTAGGATTAGAAGCTTAGGGAAAATCTTGTATTGATGTAATTTCTATTTCATATATGTATTGACTTGATATATTAATGAAAACTGTTTTTACTTCAAGATTTTGTCTCTGAGTTATTTTATCTTGTGTTGTTAAATCCTGCTTGATATTTTGATGACCATTTAAATTTTGTCTTCATTTAAGTTCTGATTCTCTGTCAGCACTTATTCATCGAAATTATCTCGGTCATTTTTAACATGATTCATTTTTAGAATATTAATGTTGCAGTGAAAAATAATTCAATCAGTGCTAACGGTTTAAATTTTGAATTAAAACTGTGTCTCTTGATAAATGGAACGGTTTTTCCTTGAAACAAGGCAACTGGGTAAGTAATCATTCCTGTTTTCTCGAGCCCAGTAACTATCCGTTATTACTGCATGTCTGACAGGTGTCCAACGGTAACATTTTTTTTTCAGAGTATAAGAACAACAGAGAGAAGATTTCTTTAATCTTTTATTTTCTTTATACTTTATCTCTCTTTGTAACACCCCCAAATCCGGGGTCGGGGATCCGGGTTGTCACGAGTTCCATTTCCCTTAACAACACCCAATCTTAATAAATAATCAACTACTCTGTACTGTGACCCCACAATAAACACACACACCACAAGTTATAGTCTCAGAGATGAATATCCAAAAATAATCACAAGTCGTTTTATTCCACAATTATATGCCAATACACCTTAAACAGGTTTCTGAATAAATTTACATTTCTTTGCCATTATTACAATTCATAAATATACATAATCTGATACATCAAAAGTTGAAAGCCTAGCCTATTGGTAGTTCCTACCTCAGCTATGGCGGCATCAGTGCTTCTAGAAAACTGCGGAACGTCTCCTAACCTCTTGCGAATCGGGAGCTTGGTCCGGTTCATCTTGTCTATCTGATGTTGTGTGATGAAAGAAGAAAGCAAGGGTGAGCAGCAAGCCCACCAAAATAATATGTATAATGATTAACAATATATGAGCCTTCTCATAGTACTCATGAAAGTCTTGGTCAAAAGAAATGAACCAAGTTGATATCTTAATGCGATGAAGTCGCAAAATATTCAGTATATATATATACATATATACTTTTCAAAATATTGGAAGTCATCTTCCATGCAAAATATACACAAAGTCCCAGTGTATAACTGTATAAAAAAAAATATCGTTACAAGGTGATCTCATATATCTAACCTTGTCTCAACGTTTTTCTGAAAATCTTTGTCATTCATAAGACAATTATTAATTAGATATAAGTTTAAAAGATGAAGTTACAAGATACCCCAATATACTTATATCTTTCCCGAATACTACTTGAACTACCACCGTTCAAGTTATAATTAGCTTCAAAAGTTCATCACATAGATGAGACTATAAGGCAAGATTTGAATAGATTAAATCTTTAAAATATTATCAAAATAAAATGAAGTTACGAGATACTTCATTTGATGTAAACATCATTTTAAAAACTTGACCCTGCCAACACTCAACAATCGCCCAACCGTAGCCTTTCTATCGAAGTGCTCTGGGTAGTGTTGCAGAAATTATCCAATTGGATGATGAACTCATTACGGGAGTTTGCCGCGCCAGGAAGACCACTTACGATGATCAGTCGTAGTAGTGCAACCCCACCATTTTCTACATGTAGAGGAGAACCTGTCGGATTTACTTGTCAACCGAACACTGAACTCCTAAGGAATGGACCGCCTTAGCGGAACTTCCAGGCCATTTGGGCCAATATAATAAGGCTGGGCCGGCGCTACTCGGCCACTTACGCCACTCCTAGTTCAGATGAAATCCATGACTCTGAAACGTAAAGCTCGTCCCCACTTTCCCCAAGTAGAAACTTGTTGATACGGCTCCACCAAGAAGTCGTATCCATTTGGAAAGGAGAACTCACCGATATTTCCCAGGCGATGCCTGTTAATGGATTAACTTGTTCCAAGAATTTTACTTCCCGAGTGTTGGGCAAGTAATCAATTCATTTATCAAAACAGCAACCTTGTTGCGAATATAAAACACACCACAGAGCCGGATCCCTCAGGTTTTGAGCGAGTATTTAAATCCCCTTAAAAAGGAAGATCTTAAATATAAAAATGAGTTTTGGGATCCGCTCTAACTTTTAAAAATCATTTTGAAGACTCGAAAACACTTTATAGAGTGTTTGGAGTAAAGCTGATTTAATGAAGTAAATCAGTCCCCAGAATATTTAGAAAATGACTGAATATTATTATTTAAATAATATTCCCATAAAGAATAATCTTTATAAAAATAATTGAAGTAGAAGTATTAAAACTTATACTTGAAACGAGTATTAAATAACCAAAGATATACTTATATGAAAGTATTATCTTTATTTGAATAATCGAAAATAAGTTTGATTATTAACACCTTATTCTTTAATAAAATAAAGAATATATTTCAGCAAATAATCGGATTCATAGATCCTCAAATGAATATTCAAATAATATTCAGATAAATAAATAAAAGGAGTCATACGCCTTCGAATAATATTCAAAATAATATTCAATAATAAAATAAAGTTAAAGTTATCGAATAAACCTTATTCGATTAATAGTTTTGAAAACTATGACCATATATATATATAAGTATATATATATATATATTTATATCCATATATATACAAAATCTACTCGGGATCCTCGACTCCCGGTTTTAGAAAATATTTTCACCTTTGGGTCCCTATAATAAGGGTATATGCAAATTACCGCTATCCTCTAGCATATATAGGTATTATCAACTGAATCAACAGATATATATGGAAAGAATAGGAAACAGGCATGCATATATATATATACCATAGCAGCATGCTTCAATATATTGCAACATTTGCTAATTAACCAACATGCATCTATCGCAAGATAATGCAAATACATATATACATCACAACAACAGTTATAACTGGTAGAAAACTTGCCTGAGCGACTGGGGTTACGAATGGCTCGGGACGAGTATGGTAACCTATAAACAACAAGTAAGTTGGAATTAAACCAGAATCACTTGTAAATCTATACTTTAACTAACTTAGACTCTAACGCTTGTTTTGCGCTCACTGATTCGCTTAAGTCACTCGGGTACCCTCGGCTCCACCATTTTTAATAATTTAACCTTTACGAGTTTTAAAGCGATTCCTTCGCGAGTGTCTTACCAACTGCCTAACACACTTACCATAAATGTTTCATACATTAATTAACCCTTTTTGGTCTTTAACCTATGTTTCAAAGTAAGGCGAGGGGAAAAGTTTCGTTCGCGAAACGCCGTTACTTGAAACGGTCGTTTCTCCTAAACCGTGCATCGGAATCGAACGAACTACATATCAAAACGAAGCTCGTAACATGAGCTATCTAAACATGGCAATGGTCAAAACCTAGCAGGGGGATCTCGGGTCCTAATGTTAGGAACAAAAGCAGTCTAATGTAAATCGGACATTACGACGGCTATGTTTACGCGATTTCCCAATTTTATACCATTCAATTCCATCACCAAACAACCCCAATCCCTTCATACAATCAAAGTCCATCCATATCACATCCTAACAGCCCCAAAACTCAATATTATGAACTTTATACTACCCTCAAACATGAACTAAAAGCTATACTTAAGTTCATTAACCAATAATCAAGATTTCCAACTTCAAACTCATTACAAATCCAACCACACTCTAAGTATACAAGGATCATGCTCCTCATGAATTATAACAATCAAAACCATTCCTAATACTCAAAAGTAAAGCTAGGGTTTGAAGTTTTATACCTTCTTGAAGCTTTTAATCAATGAAAGATCCTTGGAAAGCCCATGGAAGCCTTGATCTATGCTTAAGCTACCTTGTCCTTACAAATAAAATCAAGAATCAAAAATTTGTTCTTGAAAGTTACTATTCACCCTAAACTTTTAGGAATTGATTAACTAGGTAAACCTTGGATTCTTGGATCCAAACTTATAGCATAACTAAGTTATGAATTATGGAAGCTAAAGAAACAAACCTTATAATTTTTGAAGGTGTGTAGCTTGAGTTTTTGAAAAACTCCTCCTTGTTTTTCTTCAAAAGGCCGAGAGCAAGATGAAGAAGAAAGAGAGATTTTTGTGGTTTTGCTTTGATTTGATTTTTGGTTGGTTGTTTTTGTTTTGTTTTAGGTCAATTACCCATTTACCCTTGATTTTGTGTGGTTAATATTCCACCACATTTCCTTCCCTCTTATGTCATGCTTGCATCCCTTTGTGATGTCATCACCCCTCCTTTGTCCTCTTTCTATTGGTTGGATGACATCATCCCCACTAATCCCTTTGATTAGCTTCTAATTGTTTGCCTAATGACCGCTGATCTGTTATACGGTTCGCTTAACTTTCGTTCTCGTTTCTCGTTTGAGGGACCATACCCGGAATCTTATTACTTAGGTTCCCTTAACCTCTCTCAATATATTATATTCCTTTTTATGATCCTCTATTATAATCCTTTAATTTAAATCCTTTTTATCCGGTTACCTTATACTCAATTCTCTCCGTATCTTGTGGATTTCCGGGAAAAACCAAAGTGTTCGGATTTGGATTCTGACGATCTTTACATACACTTATATCCCATATAAAGTACTAATAAAATCTCAGAATATCCATATCAGAACCCCTACATAGTGTGGCATGAAAAGTTTTCTCATTCAGCAAAAACACTATTCATAAGGGTTTCAAAAATTTCCAAAAAAAAAAATAAAAAAAAAATTGGGGTTATTACCGTCTCCCCTCCTTAAAAGGATTCCGTCCCGGAATCAGATAGAAAACAAATGGGGATACTTTCTTAGCATTACACTTTCTAACTCTCGAGTCAATTTTCCCACATTGTGGTTCTACCACCAAACTCTGCCTAGTTTGATAATCCTTCTCCTAAGCACTTGTTCCTTTTCACTCTATAACCCTTCCTGGTTGCTCCATATAGGTTACGTCGGGTTGCATATCTATGCGCTCATATGCCTCTATTTATCTGGCATCTGAATTTCGCTTCCTTAACATTGATACGTGAAACACGTTACGACCTGCTACATGTTCGGGGTTAGGGCTAGCTCATATGCTAACTTCCCAAACGTCTTAATATATCCAAGGGTCCAACAAATTGTAGACTTAGCTTTCCTTTCTTTCCGAACCTCATCAATCCTTTCCAAGGGATACCTATAACATTACTAGGTCCCCTATTTCATACTCTTTATCCTTTCGTGTCAAATCAACATACTTATCATGTCCATCTTGGGCTACTACCAGCCGTCCTCTGATTCGATCTATCATATCCTTGGTCCTTTGGACTACTGCGGGTCCGAGCATCTTGCGCTCTACAACTCCATCCTAACATAAGGGAGATCGATATTGTCTTCCCTCAAGGATCTCATAAGGCGATATCTCAATACTGACATATGATCTATTGTCGTAAGAAAACTCAATCCGTGTTAAGTGATCATACCAATTTCTTTCAAGTCTATTGCACAGACTCTCATTATAGCTTTTAGCATTAGAGCTTTTGCTTCTCAATACCCATTCTTTTCAAGTTCGTAATCGCTACTACCTTCTGTTCCTAATATTATACTGGTTATACTTTTGCTCGTTAGCGTTCTATAACCTTTTAATAACCACGTCAACCTTAGTATCACGAATGTGTTCCCATTCCGCATACTACCACCACTTTATTACTCCTTTTTCAGTTGCTTCTATTTTCCAAAATTTGATCAATCAAATAGAAGTAAAGGAATTTGTTGAGAGATCACTAAGATCATGAACACTTGTTATATCGCATAGTTAGTACATAAGGTGGCCAGCCTTTAGTACTTGACAAGCAATTAAACAATAGCTGGTATCCTACTAGGCTTCTATCACACAGATAGATAGTCATTCGGCAATACCTCCCCTTTCTGGAAGGGTTGTTCTTCTCAGCTTACATGAAATGAAAAGAAGAGAAAAGAACGAACTGAAGAGAATTATATATATGAAAAAATATACTGCCACAAAATATCTGGCTTGGAATCTACCTCTGAACTATAGAGGTTTGTCATAGGAGAACAAAACATATATGTATTTATATCAACATCAAGTATTATAGCATCGTATTTCACGTGCCTAAATATTTTCGCTATCCCGTCCATCATTCTATGGACCCATGCCCTTCCTCGAGCTTATACACAATTACCTTTGAAACTCCCTCGACATCGAAAATCGAACCTGGGATCTCATTCTAGACATCATCGTTACTAGAATTCTATGCTTGCATCGCAACCTTCCTCGTATAATAATACGGCTCTCTATTGATAAGAAAGAATAAATATTCAATAGGTAGATACTCTACTTAATTAGTCTATCAATGATAACTTATACACTACCACTACCCGATTAGTGGTACTCAATCTCAACACCCATTCCAATACAACTCTCACGGTTGTAACCAGCTCATTACTCGCAGAATCATTGCTGCCTTACTATGGTCCACCACTGACCTACTGTAGTCATTCATTTTCCATGAAGTCTTAATAGCTAACCATACGGAGTCCATACATCTCGTATCTAATTCTCCTAAGGAGTTAACATAACCACCAATCACAATTCATGAAGAACACTCCAAACTCTGACGTACTTTCATGACATGAAGCAGATAAAATTGCAGAAGAGTTTCAATCAAAGCAACGATAGCAGGTTAATACCATTCTTAATCATATGCCTTTAATAGGAGACTTAACTCAAAGGTTCGTCTAGTCCTTTTGGAAACATGGTCCTGGCTTATCCCAAGATAGGACCTCCTAAGATAGATAGCCCGTTCATGGCGATTACACGAATTAAACCTTTACCAATTACTATTACGGTTGGGTATTGCACAGTCATCAGAAGGAATGTCAATCTTCCAAACCATAATTCAACCTTCACATTTTTAACCATCATCATTGTATTCCTTTGGCACAAGCGCCTATAATTATCCTCTTACCTTTAAAGTGTCGGCCACCTCTTTGGCCTTTCCTGATAGTAAAATTTCCTTACAGTCAATGTCATTTTAACCACCTCCAAATAAATTTTTCCACCTTATTTCAATCACAGCTTATGTGAAGATGTTTTCCTTAAAATCTGATGAGTAAAAAAAAATCACCATTTTTCCATAAGTTATTGCCTCAGTCTTTAGAGGTTAATCACTGTCATGACTGACTCTCAATCATAATTAGAACATCTTTTATCTTAAGTCCTAATTGCCCTGAACAATTTCGACCATTATTGGTTCGATCCATACCTTCTCGTGGTTTAACACGTGCCTCACTTGGCATCATTATAATTACGTCATATTTCCTTTATCAACATTTCTGTTCTTGAGAATTTTGAATATTACCTTTCTCATTGCAAACCTCTAAGGTTATCCTTGAATCGTTCCTCCTGTATTCCCTAGATACAGGGCATATCAAAATACCATATACTAATACTAGAATCATTGTCTATATACTTTTGAAAAAAATAAAAAAAAAATTCTCCACTGATTCTTAAAGGTTGTTGTTACCTTAACCCTTTCCCAATCATACTGTCAAAACTCATACTGTCCCTATTAAGGGTGACATGCCAACCTTTATGCAGTCCCCTAGGATTCATTTTAAGTTACCAATGTTCTATCCTTAATTCCACCTTTAAAAGGTACCTGCATCCTTCTATGGATAACCCAAGTCATATATCCCTGATAAGGGTGTCCTATTCAATCATTTCCACCTCGATAGTCTATACCGAATTTCACAATAGCATCCTTATTCAAGTTAAGGTCAATCCACATGGCCTCCAAAAGATAAAAATGGTTATCCGCTTTTCTTTCCTGATTTGGTAATGATCACATGGATGATCTGGAAGATATTGGTCGTGTTCAACGTGAACTTCGTCTTAATAAATCCTTATTTACTTTTGTTGTTTATCTCAACAGTCATCTCAATGTTGGGATATCTTTCATACCTGGTGTCTCCCTTCCTGGGTATCAAGCCACCGGTCTTGCACTTCACATTCTTGAAGGTCACTTCCTTCATCCAATTTTCTTAATTTCTTACTTTCTTGTCTCCTCAGTCTATCCGCGTCTCATTATTTATCCTTCGAACTATCTCAAGGTTTGTTCGAATCCTCCCAACTTACAGGGGATAATATATATGTATCTCTTATGCCCTCAACCATCAATTTTAACTCATGGTGAATCACCCTCATCCTGACGATTACTTACTTTTCTATTTCTATTACTATGAGTCTTTAGGGTTTCCTCATACCCAACTCCCTTATCATTCCTCAAACTCTATTGCCTTTATATTCCTTTCCACTTCAGTTTCTTTTTATTTTCCTTTCTCTTATCATTATTTCACAAACCAATCACAATATAAGCATTGATTTCAAACATCCCGTCATTCTGGATTCGTGTCCTCAGAACGAATCTTGACAACTTTTACAACTTAGATTCATAATTTATCATACTTGTCTGCCTTTGTTCTGGCTCTAAAGCTTTTACACTATCTCCTTATCTTTGGGAATTACTTTCCCGAAAACAATTGACTGGACTTAAATCAGTTTATTCTAACCTCTGGCTCCGTGCCTTTCTTGGTCTTTCACCAACGGGTGGTCTCTCTCTTGGGAGGGTAAGTGACAAAAACAGTCCTTTTGAGATTCGTCAGTCATTTAGAATCTCAAATGATTCCTCTATTTCCTTTAGCCAGGCTCTTTCCTCGGCTGGGTCAGCTTGTTCCATGGAACTCTGAGAGCTTAGCGACTTAAAGGTCCTGCAAGAATTTCTCACCGCACTGTCTCCTCAGGGTGGTGGTTGGGGATAATAGTCTAAGTTCTTTTTAGACAGGTCCATGAATTTCCGTATAGGAGTACCGTCTCGGGTCTCCTTATCTCGCTCGACTTTTGTTTTCTCAGTCTAAATATTTCTTCCTACTCCCCATACTTGGGGTTATCTTATACGTTAAAATCCTCATTTTCCACTTCATTATGTTATGGGTTCCTTCTATCTTGATGGCGTCCTCCCTGACTATCACATTCAGGGTTTGCCCTTAATCTTATTCCTTGAACTATGACTTTCATCTAAGATCTCATCTTTAAGCTCTTGAACATTTGGAATCCAAATTCTATAGGAATACCTCATTATTCCCTTATCATCTTTCTCGGTATTAATCTCATATTTATTTGTTGGCTCTCTGCCTTCATTCATCAACTTTCTCTGGCACCGTATGCTCTTTTCCAATAATTCGGTCTCTATTGCAATCTCAAACAGCTTTTCGGTACCGGCTCCGGTTACCTTCACTACTATTTCCAAAATCTCTTATAAACTCTCCCAAAGACATTATCATCTTGAGTCTCTCCTTTTTACTAAGGGCATCAGCCACCACATTGGCTTTCCCCGAATGATAAAGAATCTCCCAATCATTATTCTTGATTAGCTCTAACTGCCTCCTCTGGCATATGTTGAGCTCTTTCTACGTGAAAATGTACTAGAGCACTTATGGCTTAGGTAATTCTCGCACTTCTCTCCATACAAGTAGTGCCTCCAATCTTTAGGGTAAAACTATTGCCACGAGCCTAAGCTCATGGGCGGGGATATCGAATTTCATATTACCTTAATTGTCTTGACGCGTACGCGATTACCTTGCTGTGCTGTATGAGAAGCACCCTAATTCCTTATGCGAAGCGTCACTATACTTCACAAAATCTCATTTTCCATCCGGCAACGCCAACATAGGGAACGTCACCAACCTTTGCTTCGGTTCTTAAAAGTTGTTCTCGCATTTCTCTGTCCATTCGAACTTCTCAGTCTTACGAGTAAGCCGCGTTAAAGGGGCTACTATCTTTACAAACTTGAACGAACCTCCGGTAGTGACCGGCCAATCCTACCTCTGGGAGTTGCCCTAACCATGGTCATCAATTCATCAGTGGTCCTTTATTCATTCTTGTCAGGATCCTCCACGAGATCCTCCTCAGCAACAATCCCATCTAGGATAACATCCTCAACCGCTACATCCTCAATATCAACATCATCCGGTCCTGCATTAGGACACTCTATCGGATCCACAATCCGATCTCCAATTAGTAATAAAACATCATCGCGTTGTTGCTCCTCAACCTCAGGGTTCGGAGTCCCGCTACTCTATACGATAACGAACTACGCTTCTATCGCTACATTTATAAGGGTTCCCATAAGGGTTTTCACTGTCAGTACTACGTTAGGTAGCCCGACTATGAACTTGGAAAGAGTTCTTATTATCTTAGTGAACTTATTATCTTAACGCCCCATCATCTCTGAGGTTTATAACGCTTAGCTCTGATACCATTTCTGTAACACCCCCAAATCCGGGGTCGGGGATCCGGGTTGTCACGAGTTCCATTTCCCTTAACAACACCCAATCTTAATAAATAATCAACTACTCTGTACTGTGACCCCACAATAAACACACACACCACAAGTTATAGTCTCAGAGATGAATATCCAAAAATAATCACAAGTCGTTTTATTCCATAATTATATGCCAATACACCTTAAACAGGTTTCTGAATAAATTTACATTTCTTTGCCATTATTACAATTCATAAATATACATAATCTGATACATCAAAAGTTGAAAGCCTAGCCTATTGGTAGTTCCTACCTCAGCTATGGCGGCATCAGTGCTTCTAGAAAACTGCGGAACGTCTCCTAACCTCTTGCGAATCGGGAGCTTGGTCCGGTTCATCTTGTCTATCTGATGTTGTGTGATGAAAGAAGAAAGCAAGGGTGAGCAGCAAGCCCACCAAAATAATATGTATAATGATTAACAATATATGAGCCTTCTCATAGTACTCATGAAAGTCTTGGTCAAAAGACATGAACCAAGTTGATATCTTAATGCGATGAAGTCGCAAAATATTCAGTATATATATACATATATACTTTTCAAAATATTGGAAGTCCTCTTCCATGCACAATATACACAAAGTCCCAGTGTATAACTGTATAAAAAAAATATCGTTGCAAGGTGATCTCATATATCTAACCTTGTCTCAACATTTTTCTGAAAATCTTTGTCATTCATAAGACAATTATTAATTAGATATAAGTTTAAAAGATGAAGTTACAAGATACCCCAATATACTTATATCTTTCCCGAATACTACTTGAACTACCACCGTTCAAGTTATAATTAGCTTCAAAAGTTCATCACATAGATGAGACTATAAGGCAAGATTTGAATAGATTAAATCTTTAAAATATTATCAAAATAAAATGAAGTTACGAGATACTTCATTTGATGTAAACATCATTTTAAAAACTTGACCCTGCCAACACTCAACAATCGCCCAACCGTAGCCTTTCTATCGAAGTGCTCTGGGTAGTGTTGCAGAAATTATCCAATTGGATGATGAACTCATTACGGGAGTTTGCCGCGCCAGGAAGACCACTTACGATGATCAGTCGTAGTAGTGCAACCCCACCATTTTCTACATGTAGAGGAGAACCTGTCGGATTTACTTGTCAACCGAACACTGAACTCCTAAGGAATGGACCGCCTTAGCGGAACTTCCAGGCCATTTGGGCCAATATAATAAGGCTGGGCCGGCGCTACTCGGCCACTTACGCCACTCCTAGTTCAGATGAAATCCATGACTCTGAAACGTAAAGCTCGTCCCCACTTTCCCCAAGTAGAAACTTGTTGATACGGCTCCACCAAGAAGTCGTATCCATTTGGAAAGGAGAACTCACCGATATTTCCCTGGCGATGCCTGTTAATGGATTAACTTGTTCCAAGAATTTTACTTCCCGAGTGTTGGGCAAGTAATCAATTCATTTATCAAAACAGCAACCTTGTTGCGAATATAAAACAGACCACAGAGCCGGATCCCTCAGGTTTTGAGCGAGTATTTAAATCCCCTTAAAAAGGAAGATCTTAAATATAAAAATGAGTTTTGGGATCCGCTCTAACTTTTAAAAATCATTTTGAAGACTCCAAAACACTTTATAGAGTGTTTGGAGTAAAGCTGATTTAATGAAGTAAATCAGTCCCCAGAATATTTAGAAAATGACTGAATATTATTATTTAAATAATATTCCCATAAAGAATAATCTTTATAAAAATAATTGAAGTAGAAGTATTAAAACTTATACTTGAAACGAGTATTAAATAACCAAAGATATACTTATATGAACGTATTATCTTTATTTGAATAATCGAAAATAAGTTTGATTATTAACACCTTATTCTTTAATAAAATAAAGAATATATTTCAGCAAATAATCGGAGTCATAGATCCTCAAATGAATATTCAAATAATATTCAGATAAATAAATAAAAGGAGTCATACGCCTTCGAATAATATTCAAAATAATATTCAATAATAAAATAAAGTTAAAGTTATCGAATAAACCTTATTCGATTAATAGTTTTGAAAACTATGACCATATATATATATAAGTATATATATATATATATATTTATATCCATATATATACAAAATCTACTCGGGATCCTCGACTCCCGGTTTTAGAAAATATTTTCACCTTTGGGTCCCTATAATAAGGGTATATGCAAATTACCGCTATCCTCTAGCATAGGTATTATCAACTGAATCAACAGATATATATGGAAAGAATAGGAAACAGGCATGCATATATATATATACCATAGCAGCATGCTTCAATATATTGCAACATTTGCTAATTAACCAACATGCATCTATCGCAAGATAATGCAAATACATATATACATCACAACAACAGTTATAACTGGTAGAAAACTTGCCTGAGCGACTGGGGTTACGAATGGCTCGGGACGAGTATGGTAACCTATAAACAACAAGTAAGTTGGAATTAAACCAGAATCACTTGTAAATCTATACTTTAACTAACTTAGACTCTAACGCTTGTTTTGCGCTCACTGATTCGCTTAAGTCACTCGGGTACCCTCGGCTCCACCATTTTTAATAATTTAACCTTTACGAGTTTTAAAGCGATTCCTTCGCGAGTGTCTTACCAACTGCCTAACACACTTACCATAAATGTTTCATACATTAATTAACCCTTTTTGGTCTTTAACCTATGTTTCAAAGTAAGGCGAGGGGAAAAGTTTCGTTCGCGAAACGCCGTTACTTGAAACGGTCGTTTCTCCTAAACCGTGCATCGGAATCGAACGAACTACATATCAAAACAAAGCTCGTAACATGAGCTATCTAAACATGGCAATGGTCAAAACCTAGCAGGGGGATCTCGGGTCCTAATGTTAGGAACAAAAGCAGTCTAATGTAAATCGGACATTACGACGGCTATGTTTACGCGATTTCCCAATTTTATACCATTCAATTCCATCACCAAACAACCCCAATCCCTTCATACAATCAAAGTCCATCCATATCACATCCTAACAGCCCCAAAACTCAATATTATGAACTTTATACTACCCTCAAACATGAACTAAAAGCTATACTTAAGTTCATTAACCAATAATCAAGATTTCCAACTTCAAACTCATTACAAATCCAACCACACTCTAAGTATACAAGGATCATGCTCCTCATGAATTATAACAATCAAAACCATTCCTAATACTCAAAAGTAAAGCTAGGGTTTGAAGTTTTATACCTTCTTGAAGCTTTTAATCAATGAAAGATCCTTGGAAAGCCCATGTAAGCCTTGATCTATGCTTAAGCTACCTTGTCCTTACAAATAAAATCAAGAATCAAAAATTTGTTCTTGAAAGTTACTATTCACCCTAAACTTTTAGGAATTGATTAACTAGGTAAACCTTGGATTCTTGGATCCAAACTTATAGCATAACTAAGTTATAAATTATGGAAGCTAAAGAAACAAACCTTATAATTTTTGAAGGTGTGTAGCTTGAGTTTTTGAAAAACTCCTCCTTGTTTTTCTTCAAAAGGCCGAGAGCAAGATGAAGAAGAAAGAGAGATTTTTGTGGTTTTGCTTTGATTTGATTTTTGGTTGGTTGTTTTTGTTTTGTTTTAGGTCAATTACCCATTTACCCTTGATTTTGTGTGGTTAATATTCCACCACATTTCCTTCCCTCTTATGTCATGCTTGCATCCCTTTGTGATGTCATCACCCCTCCTTTGTCCTCTTTCTATTGGTTGGATGACATCATCCCCACTAATCCCTTTGATTAGCTTCTAATTGTTTGCCTAATGACCGCTGATCTGTTATACGGTTCGCTTAACTTTCGTTCTCGTTTCTCGTTTGAGGGACCATACCCGGAATCTTATTACTTAGGTTCCCTTAACCTCTCTCAATATATTATATTCATTTTTATGATCCTCTATTATAATCCTTTAATTTAAATCCTTTTTATCCGGTTACCTTATACTCAATTCTCTCCGTATCTTGTGGATTTCCGGGAAAAACCAAAGTGTTCGGATTTGGATTCTGACGATCTTTACATACACTTATATCCCATATAAAGTACTAATAAAATCTCAGAATATCCATATCAGAACCCCTACATAGTGTGGCATGAAAAGTTTTCTCATTCAGCAAAAACACTATTCATAAGGGTTTCAAAAATTTCCAAAAAAAAAAAAAAAAAAAATTGGGGTTATTACACTCTTCTTACTTTTACTCTATTTCTCATTCTTTCTCACGTTGGTTTTTCATACAGACATTATCTCAAACACCTAACAGGCATACTTGAATCTCAATATTTTTTCACATGGCACCAAAGGATTTAATCATTGATGGAGCAAAGTTTGTTCCAAACAACTATGCTGCAATTCTTGATCATGCTGAAGCTCCATCTGAATTGCACTTTGTGTAAGATCTTCTTGCACATAGTGAGGTTGGGTACGCCTTAACTCAGCCTGAATTATTTTCAAGTCAACAAGTTCTGCGGTTCTGGAGGACTGGAGTTTTTGATGATGGTGGTAAACGAGGAACTCCCAGTATTATCTTCCAAGTGGGTGATTCATCCTATGTAGTCACTCCTGGTACAGTACGAAGAGCATTACATCTTCCAGAAGATTGTACCTTCTCTATACCAGAGGAATCAGAACTTCGGGGATTAATGACTGATTTGGGATATGAAAAGAGTCTGACGAAACTTGGACAGTTGAAACGGGCTAATATCAGAAGAGAATGGAGTTTCTTCTTCGATTGCATCACCAAGGCTTTTGGCAACAAGTGTTCAAATTTTGATGCCATCCCAATTCTGAGTCAGCACATCGGGTATGCTATTATCCATCAAACTCATTTTGATTTTGCAACTGGAATAATTGGTTTTATTGGGGATAGGATGACAGAGGATCGAGATGTTGTTTATTTTGCTAGATTCTGTCAACTTATTTATACATATTGTACTGCTGAACCCCAGTTAGTCAGCACTCAAACCCCACCTTTTAAGGTTGCAAAAAGGTACTTTAACGACCTGATAAATGCTGACACAAAGAAATCAATGGTGAGACAATTACAGATTCCTCAGTCTGTGAAACAGATTCTGGTAAATGCTGATCCTGCTACTTACAAATCTGTTTACTCAAATGTTCAACCAACTCACCATAACCAAAATCCATCAACCTCAGTACCTACCTCTCATTCTACTCAACCTACCCTCAGAACTTATCTCAAATCCTCTCTCTCCACTTCACAGACTGCTCAACCTTCTTCTTCAGCACCTACTGTGAAGCCTACATCCTCTAAGCCAAAGAGAACAAAGACTGTTCTTCAAACACCTCAAAAGAGGAGAAGCATTACTTTGAGAGATGAATCAGATTCTGAGGATCAGATTCCCTCTTCAGAACCTGTGGTAAATGAAGCTGAGAAGGCAACTTCTCAGAAGGATTCTGCAATTGGGAGTTCTAGGCTTCTCAAGAGGCTTAGACGTATGACGGTTCCTGAAACTCCCAAGGAATCCAAATCAACAAGGAAGTACAAGAAACAGAGGGCACAAAGGCCAGTTTCAGATGATGAGGAGGAAGGAGCTAAGGAAGGGGATCAGGAATCTCTGATCTCACAAGACAAGGAATTTGCTCCAGTCACTTCTTCTCCATCAACTCCATCTCAGGAACCTGTATCTGACAAGGCTAATTCACCTTCTGTGTCTCTTGTTGATCCAGGCACAAGTGCTGAAATTGATATTCAGAACCTGGTTGTGCCTGAAATACTTTTCTTAGAAGCTCCAACAGCAAATAATCCTTCCACAACACCTGTTACTGATGCTGTTCAAACTCCTGAGTTATCACTAACACCTTCTCTGCATCAAGATGCTGATGATCAGACTTTAGGTGAGCATCAGGATATGGCTGTTGATCAGAACTTAGTATCAGATCAGCAATTAGAGGATGCTGAAGCCTCCATTGCTACTCACACTGTTGTCTTATCAGAAGATACTGATTCTCTAAGTTCTGATGCTGCAAATGTTGGAGATACTGGTGAGGCTGCTACAACTGTAGATGCTGATGAAGCAGGTCCTTCAGGACATACTCCTCCACTGACTCTTCCTAAGTCTGAACTGGTAAAGGAGTTTATTATCAGGGATGCACCAGTACCTTGGAGTGAAACTCCTGCAGGTCAGGAGTGGACTAAGGAATGGAACTCAGTTTCATGTGTTCCAAATGCTTTACATCTTGCTGAGCACTTGACTAAAGCTGATGAAATGTTACATTCTGATGATTTTAAAACCCAGCTTAGAGTCACTGCATTGAGTACTAAACATCTACAATGTCTTCATTCCAACACTCATGCAGAGCTACACAAGATTCAGGAGAACTTTATCAAACAGGAACAAGTTTGGAAAATTGATAAGAAAAAGTTCTTCCAACCTACCATTGACAGGGTTGCTTATATTGAGAAAACTCAAGAGAAGCAACAAGCTCAGATTGATCAAATTCTGACAAATCAAGCTTCTCAGCAATCGCAACTTACTGAAATCCAGACCTCAGTGGAACTACTTATCTCTCTTTTATTATCTGCTGATGCCAAAAAGGGGGAGAAGGTAATTAAGTCCAAATGCAAAACCAACAAGACACTGCAAGGAAAGGATGATGGAAAAGATGACCAAGGAAACTCTGGAATGGGTAGTGGTCATAGTCAAGGTAGAAGGTTTACATCAAGACAAGCTAGTCACAGAACAAGTTCTGATACTGGGAAAAGAATAAGTTCTGCTGCTAGTAAAAGGATAAGTTCTGATGAACTTCTAGATCTTGATGAGGAAATGTCAAGATAGTTATTTCTTCAAGAAAATCCAGGGATGGACTTGGAAATTTTAAAGGAAGAAGAAGCCAGACTTAAATCAGAGAAAGTCACATCTAAATCTGAAGCTTCTGGTAAAAAGTTACTTCCAAAACCTAAAGGCATTGTGATCAAAGAAAGGATACATAATGAAGAAACTTTGGCTAGATCACAACCACAGATAGATCCAAGATCCAAGGGTAAAGAAAAGGTTGGTGAACCTATCAAGCCTTATGTACCTCCTGAGGAAGAAGAAATTACTGATGGAAAAGATGATCTTGCTCTGACTTCAAGAAAAGTTCTTAAAACAACCTCTGACATGGCTCAAGTTGTTCAGAGTCAAGAAATTGTAAGTTCTGATATTCAGAAGAAGCAAGTAACCTCTGACAGTGCTCAAGTTAACTTGAGATCAGAAAATCGATCTAAAACACTCCTACCAGGATTCACTAAAGCAAAACAGACTCAATCTTTGAAGACTACTCCATGTGGTTTTGAAGCAAGAGTAGTTACTGGAAAGGAAGCTAGAGATAAAACTGGATTGGGAAGTGCTGATGAAAGAAGAGTACACAACACTACCGATGATCCAACTTCCTTGAGTGAACCAGGTATTGGAGCAACTCCTGAGAGATTGAATCAACTAGAATCTGTATAGATGGTTTACCATACCTACTTGAAAGAATACATCATATTGTATTTCATGACAGATGGTAGGGTTTATCATATAAGACAAAATGCCATTCCTTTGAAGTATTTTGAAGAATTGGAGCATGTACTTTTCTTACTTCAAGTGGATGACAGAATAACAGAGACTGCTGCAAACTACTTAAAAGAACATATTCAGAGACAGAAAAGGCTTTCTTCTGTTAAGTCTGACAGCAGATATGTTCCAAAGTACAGAGATCACAATGGGGATATTGTTGATATGAAGCCTAATACTGCACAGATCAGAACGTATCTTGGTATTAAGGGACTTGAATTCAATCTTGAATCTGACAAAGCTTATGTCATAAGACTAGACCAGGAGTTAAGGAAAGCGAAGATTAATGATCTCAGAGCTGCAATCTTTCAAACTGGTGAAGATACTGCAGAGCTTAAAGGTGTTAAAAGGAGAATGATTGATGAACTAAGATATGCTGAGAAATGTTTGTTGAAGAACTATCTCAGAAGAACTCCTGACATCAGAGAGATCAGAAGATGATGAAGCCAAGTCGAAGATCTACAACTACTTAAATTCTGATATTTATGCAGATTGAAGTTGTTATCAGAAGTTGAAATTGGTAAAACTTTAAGGACTGTAAGTTGTAGTTATCTAGTCTATTTCTCATGCATTTGTACTTAATGTTTTTGACATCATCAAATATCTGTTTAACTTGTATATTTTGTTAATTTACAAGTTGGGGGAGATTGTTAGATATATTTGATAATGTCATGGCTAATATGTCTTATGTTTAGCTTTCAGATCTTGTGTGAACAGGATAGATCAGTACTTAACTGTTGATCAGTACTTATACTGGAAGTCAGGACTTAAGGATATCAGTACTTATATTATCAGGAGATAATCATCAGAAGATAGATATCAGAACTTAAGTGCTGAAGGACAATCAGATAAGGATAGTAGCTGATTAAAGGAAAGAAGATAGAGATAAAACATAAGAAGAGATATGCATGAAGAAGGAATTCCGTGAAGAATGGAATACTTGGAATAGAAGATATCTGATTGATATATTTTAGGAAGCAGAATTATATTCCATATCAATTAGCGATTATCTTGTAACTGTGTAGTATATAAACACAGGCATAGGGTTTACACTATAAGTGTTATCATTATCGAAGTTATTATTCTTTATAACCCTAGCAGCTCTCGTGATATTTGTTCATCACTGAGAGGTAACAGTTCCATATTGTAACAGAGTTTATTGTTTCAATAAAGTTTGTTTTCTATTACTCAAGTTCTTTAAGTTTGATTTGAGTGTACTATACACTGTATTCACCCCCTCTACAGTGTGTGTGTGACCTAACACACTTGAAATGTGGTTCGGAGTTTGATGTGGGTTGATCACCCCTCATTGCTCATAGCGCCATGCAGATTTCCAATTTCATTCACTTATTAACGACTTAAACTCTTATTTGAGATTTCATATTGTTGATTTACCTTCTGTTATTATTTTATTGAGCACATGATGAATTGTTATACAATGTTATTCACTTGCTGAGCATTTTGCTCATTAATATTGTTATTAATGCTATCCCTTTAGTGAAACCCGAGGATGGTTCGTGTCAAGCAAACCACGCTTAAGACATGTGGGACCTCGGGGTATGCCTACCGTCAGATGTTGGAGTAGGTAGGGAAATAATAATACCCTAATGTTTATAAACTTTGGGTTTAAAACTTGGTAGTAATTTGACTTAAGATATTTTGGTTTGTAATATTAAAAGATGATAGATGTTGTTTTAACATATTCCTGTGGATCTGGGGATTGTGGTTAAGACTTGTAGCTTTAATATTTTATCTATCCGTAGTACTTTACTGTTTAATCAATATTATGGATATTCTTCTAGTTAGTAATGTGGGTTCGTCACGGGTTGGTATCAAAGCGATAGGTTTGAGTCACTGAACAACATAGGATAAATGAATATAAGATAGGAATTTAGAGGATAGGATGAACTTAGATCATTTGGGTTTTTGGGATGTTAGAATCTATAGGATTTCTAACCCTTTTATTTATAACCACGTATATATATATATATATATATATAAATATATATATATATAACTGTTTGACAGGAATCATCCTCATTGACTCTCGGATTCCCTACTACTGTGCCATTCCCTCGTGAATGGTAAGGATGGTTGATCGACTGGAAGGCGAGAATGCGAATCTTTGACATAGGGTGGACCAATTGTACAACGAGGACTTTGATGATGAGCCTAACCGACCCCGACTGATAGCCAGGTTTGAGGAGATCATCTAGATGGCTAAGGACCGATTGGCATTGATGATTCCACACCGTGAGAGAGAGAGTCGGGTCACTCTTATCGCCATTATCGATGAGCTCCGCTGAGTGATTAGCCATCTCCGTGGCCCTGTTTCCCCATCATCCTCTTAGACTATTATATAGTCTACTTATTTCCAGCATCATTGTTGATTAGTACTTTGATTTCCATTTCGTACCTTGTACCCGGATTGTTTCGGGAAGACTTTATTCGCACTTTATTTCCTGTTCGTACTTTATTCGCACTTTTCATTCGAAATAATGTTAATTTTGCACTTTGATTACCCTAATAATATTGCCTTCTCATTACCATGCTATATGCTTGCTTAGATAGAATTTTGTTGTTTAAATTATGTTGAAACCTTTAGAACTTGATCATGTTTAATCTTTCTCTAAGTTATCCCTTGAATATACATTTGCTTATATAATTGCATTTGTTAGTTGTGATACCTTGTACTTTAATAAGTTGCACCTCATCATGGAATAACAATAATAATAGACCTTTGCGTTGTTGAACACACCTTGAATAAGACCTTATTACTTAATATTTACTCTTATTATAACTTGTGTATGCAAATATTGAACTCTGAATAAACCTTTCTTGTCTATATTCAGAATCATGCCCTTCGTAGAGCTTGCAATACCAGTACCGGGGATCATGAAGATCCACCACCCAACTTGGCTCAACTTATGCAAATACTTCACCAACAATCTATTACCCTTGCTCAACAATAACTCCTCCTTAGTAGCAACTTCAACAACAACAATAACAACTACCTCCACCACCACCAACCCCTACAACTTTCAAATCATTCAAAGCTGTGAAACCACCGGAGTTATGTGGGACTCAAGACCTTGTAGAAGCCCAATCTTGGATTAAAGAGATGGAGAAAGCTTTCACGCTAGCTGTTGTAAGTGAAGAAAAGAAGGTCGACTATGTGTCTAATTTTCTGAAAGGCAAAGCGAACTATTGGTGGGAGTCAGCCCGTGCTTCAGAAGAAGAAGAAGTTATCACTTGGGATAGATTTAAGAAGATTTTCTTAGACAAGTATTTCTCGAGTTATATGCAGACTCAAATGGAATTGAAATTCTTTCAATTGAAGCAAGAAGGAATGAATGTGAGAGAGTACGAGAAGAAATTCACTGAATTGGCTAGGTTTGTTGGAGATTATGTGGACACGGATGAAAAGAGAGCGAAGAGATTTCAACAAGGATTAAAGCCTTGGCTACGAAGAAGATTGGATGCTTTTGAATTGACCACATATGCTGAAGTGGTCTAGAAGGCAATGGTAATCGAAGGAGAAAGTGATCAAAACTTGAAGGAGAAAGAGAGTAAGAAAATAAAGTTTGGAAATAATCACTACACCAAAAACAACCTGTTGTAACCAAAACAAATGTTATAACAGGGCCCTTTTAACGTTACTAAAGGCAAAAAACAGCCTAAGGTGACATAAAATTTAAGTTAGTTTTTTCGGTGATAGCTAAGGGTACCCAATCTAACATAAACGTCGCCTACTGTAACATGGCCTTTTCTGTTACCCTAGGCCCCTAAGGTAACAAAAAACAGTCCAAATGTAACGTAAAATGTATGTTACATTAGATATCCCATAAATTTTCAAAATGACGTGGAATGCTGACGTGGCATGCTGACGTGGCATGCAACGTGGCATGCTGGTGTGGAAGTGTGGGGCCTACATTGATGACGTGGCATGTGGGTCCTACTTTTATGGTGTATTTTAAGAACCTATGGTAACATTTTTAGTAGCTAATGTAATATTTGTAAGCAAGCTACTGAAACATTTTACACTGTCTACGGTAATAATTTATGAAGCTAATGTAACACTTTGACAAATATGAAATTGAAAATGTGCTATTGGTATTTAAGCAAACCCAAATTCAATAAAACATCCAAAACAGCAAACATCTAACAAACATCCTCCCAAAACATCCAACCATCCTACTAAAACATCCCAACCCCCTACTAAAACATCCAACGTCCAACAAAAGTTAAACTACATAAACAAAAGTTAAACTAGTTCACGGCTTAATAGATAGTGTTATACGCTTATAAACTTGAAGGTAATTAGTAGACCACTTGATAGCTTCTGTCGACTTGTCGGACTCTGCTGCTGATTCTGTCGAATTTTCAGACTCGTCTAGGTTGATCTTCCAAGAGGATAAATTACGGGAAAAAAATCTAACAATACATCATATGTAAAATGCTACTTCATTCGGATATAGACCCTGGTGATGTGAAAGATCCTATTTAATTGTATTAAACGGATATTTCACATCACATGGAGTTTTGTTCGAATGATGTAGCATCTTATGTCTGATACAATGTGAGATTTTTTCTCATCTTTTTACTCTCCATGCTGCCCTAAGTCAAAATCAATTAAATCAAAATCAGATTTTTGATATCAAAATCAGATTTTTGGCAAGTAGAAGAAGTGATTGTATATTCTGTGATAAGTATTTATATTTTTATACCTTGCTTCTCTTTGTAATAATTATCATCCTTTAGAATTCCATCATTGCTAACAATGAAGTCAAAGGCAAAGTCAATCGGATGACCCCCTTTGCTACACCCCTGATTGAATCTTTATCATAACTAATACAGTTAATGTATTACATTAACTAGTCGTGCTCCACCTCCAGCCAATAGAATACAGTTGGTTACGTTAATCTGTCAACCAGTGGTTAAATAAATAAAATCTCGATAAGTTGTTTAAAAGAGAAAGTCGTAAAACCATGTTTCCTTGCAAATTTTGTACACATAAACTTTGTATACACTAACATACATGCATTCTCCTTAAGCACCGGACAAGTTACTTAAAGTTATTGTCAAATCTACATTATGCCAAAGAGGAGATGCACCTACATGTTGAATTTTCTCTCCCATCATTCCTTTGTGTCAAGCCTGCGGTTATCAAGAAAGGTACATATAAACATAAAAACATTAACTTTGAATGAATTAATGTATAGCTTACCAGACATTTTAAGAAAGGTATTGAAGAATTATATGCAAAATTTTATAATTATGTAGTCAAGTAGAAGGGCTTCGAGGCAGGGGAATACCAGAATTGGTGTTGACAAGGTTGAAATCTTAATTTTTTTAAATTTATATATAAATTAAGTAGGGTGGAAATTCTATATTTAGTGATGTCAAAGTTTAAATTGAAGTATATTTTTTATATTAGTATATAAAATGCAACATATAATATATCTACTTCAAAAATCTCACAGAAATGGAAAAAACAAGATTTGTTACATATAGAATGTTTTGGCAAAGTAAAATAAAAATTGACATTACAGATACATGTCACCACAGAGCAAAGAAGTTGTGCATACTAGTCATGATAAACACCAGCAAAACCTTGATTGAGTATAAGAGGAGGTGTATTCGGTGTTGATCTCCAGTACTCCAAGTCTTCATAGAATTCTTCATGATGAACTTCTGAAACAATAGAAAAAAATCATATATTTAGGTGAGAAATTATAATCGGAAAGGTTCGTTAACAAATATAGCATTAACACATTATCACTGGAAACTTGACATAATTAACTGACAAATATTAAAAGTACTTTCCATGAATTTCTAGCTCGGAAGGCTTTAGAGGATAGCTGGATGACATGTTCTGAATTAGAATCCAACAATTACTAGATGTACCAGTTATACAAGGTGCGAGTGACTGATAAAATGATGGAACATCATGCATGTCCTGACAAGGGGGTACAGCGCCCAGTTTGCTACATTAAGGAACCAAAGCGTGTTAGACTAGTTTGTTTATCAAAAAGAAAGGAGATAGAAGAACAACACATGAAAAAGTGAAAAGAGTATAAAAGTTAAAAAGTAGTCATCATTCCCGGACTCACCTAGTATAACATTGAGAATCTGCTGTTTTAAGCCAAACAAAAGTATCTTCTTCTTGAGCTAAAAGGCTCTAACAAATTTTCTCAGTCAACGAAAGTGATTTGTGCAACATAACTTGTTTGCGTCCTGCCTGCTGGTGAGTTTAAAACAAAGTAGCCTCCAGGATTCAACAGCCGGTCAACTTCAATAAGGAACATGCCATCTGAATTTGTAACAAAAAAATGAAGCATGAATAAAGCATAAACTAAAAAAGACAGTGCCCAGTGTTATTACAACCTGATACTGCTATCAGAACTTCAGAAATCACAAAAATTGGGCAGATGCATGCCACAATATAGACGCGAATAACAACTATAGACTATGTTAAGGGACTTGGCTGGAATTTTCCAACATGAATACATGTACAAGAATTGGTCTTTTTTTAAAAATATAGTATGTTTTGACCCAAAATACAGTTTTGTATATAATTCATCCATCTCTCCATTTCCACACGAATCTCTAACAGTTTGAAGAAGAAGTTTGGCTTCTGTCATCCTGTTTATGTGCATCAAAGGCTGTGTGAAAATTGATAGAAAAATTGGGCGGTTTTTTAGCCCGCTTCTACCAAATTGGCAAGTGCCCAATATTTATCCGCCTAAGCCCAATATTTGGGCGGTCTAACGAGTACAATAAATTTATAAAATTATATTAGAAAAAATTAGTTACCTATATATAAGAAGTTTGGCTTCTTATGAACTCAAGGTTTCAACCATGGTGGCTTGTATAAATGAGCAATATGTGATCTTGGAGAGGTGTTATACTTTTATGTTTCCAAGTCATACTCATTGTTCATGACATTTGGCAATGATTCTATGAAGATCCGAATGTGTGATACGTTGTCTTTGAAAATTTTATGACTTTCGGCCATGTTTCATGATTTTCGGAAGTTTTGCTTTTAAAATAAGGTTTTGTAGATTTCCAGACCTTGCATGCAATGTTTCTTTGATGATTTATGATGCTATAATCCTTGTGTAGAAAATTTAACCATTGCATGTTGGTTTATGAGAAGATCCGAAACAAAATGCCATAAGTGATGTCATTGTGCTTTGATACTTGATTTTTGTGAGTTATATGCCATGATTACTTTGATAAAATGCTATTTTAGACTATATATGATGATATGAGCTTATGGTCAGTAGGTGTCATGAAGTTACCATGCATGTTTACTTCGAATTTTGCTTTAAAATGTTAAGTGATGGCTTGTCTTGTGATGTGTTACCTTGCTTGTGTTTATAAGTGATCTTCATGCTTAATAAATTGCAAATGGACCTTATATGTTGTTAGTCAGTAGTTGTTAGGGTATTTTAAGACTTTCATTGGTTGGTGGTTGTTTGATTTTGGTGTAATGAAGGCAGTTAAGGTGGAAGGAGACTCGTTGGTCATAGTAGGAAGAATTTTGTACTAGAAGTTTAGGTCATTTTAGTTGAGTTTTAGTAAGGCCTTGGTAGGCCTCAGTTCAGGGGAGTTGGGACTTAGTTCATGCATGTGTCCAGTAGCTTTAGAATCAATAAAAACTTGCATTTGGTTAGGTGCACACACACAAATCCGAAAGTAGCTCAGAATAGGGCACATTTGGGTAAACTTGAATTTTGGTCAATAATAACTAAATCTTAAGTTGGGCCTTCATGGGGCCTTGGTCTAAATAGATATAATGAAGTCTTAGTAAATTTAACAAGTCATTAAAACCATTAATTGAACTAGATAAATAAGTTTTAAGTTGGTAAAATCAGGGCAATGTAGTACTCAGGGAAGGCAGAACTGTGCCAACTTGGCATGGAGGCCTAGGGAGGCCTAAGTGAGTCCATGATATCAAAAAAATTTCAAAAGTTAGCTTAGAGTCATAAGAATTCATAGGAGTCAGAGTATAGCAAAGGCACAAGGTAGAAATTCATGTTTCTGCCAAGGCACTCAAAGGGGTGCCAAAATGTGCAACCAGGGGAGTCTAGCTGGTTCATTGGTTATTAAGAGTCCTTATAAGTGAGGCCTCTGAGTCATATCACCTCAGTGAGATAGTCTAGAGTCTTTGCAAGATTTTTGAATTGGTTAGGAGTGAAGGACTTAGGTGGAGATACCTTATTTCCACCAAAACACCCAAAAGTCACATTTAGGAACTTAGTAAGGTGTATTGCATTGTATGTGTGTCCTGTGTGAGGCCTTGACCTCATAATTAGTTTGAGAGTTAGTTTTAAGTCATATAAATTAGTGAGAGTCAGATTGGGCAAAGGCCCTGTAATAACCCCAATTTTTGGGAAATTTTTGAAACCCTTATTAATAGTGTTTTTGCTGAATGAGAAAACTTTTCATGCCACACTATGTAGGGGTTCTGATATGGATATTCTGAGATTTTATTAGTACTTTATATGGGATATAAGTGTATGTAAAGATCGTCAGAATCCAAATCCGAACACTTTGATTTTTCCCGGAAATACACTAGATACGGAAAGATTTGAGAAAAAGGTAACAGGATAAAAAGGATTTAAATTAAAGGATTATAGGAGAGGATCATAAAAGGAATATAATATATTGAGAAAGGTTAAGGGAACCTAAGTAATAAGATCCCGGGTATGATCCCTCAAACGATAAACGAAAACGAAAGTTAAGCGAACCGTATAACAGATCAGCGGTCATTAGGCAAACGATTAGGAAGTTAATCAAGGGGATTAGTGGGGATGATGTCATCCAACCAATAGAAAGAGGACAAGGAGGGGAGGATGACATCATGAGGATGACACAAGCATGACATGGGAAGGAAGGAGATGTGGTGGCTTTTTAACCACACAAAATCAAGGGCAACTAGGTAATTTACTAAAACAAACACAAAAATCAAACCAACCAAGCCAAGCAAATCATTTTTCATCAAAATCAAAAGAAACCAAGGCATTGTTCTTCATGCTCTCGGCCAAAACAGAACCAGAACACTAAAACTATTGTATCTCCTTCATTTCTCACTCAAATATTGTGTTCTATAGCTCATTGGAAAGGTATTGAGATGGCCTACAACTCTTGTTCACAAGTCTCGTCCAAATAATCATGGTAAGACCCTCATATTTACAGTTCTTTAAATCGGACTTTTAGAAACTTCAAAGCCTAACTTTGTGTTCTTGATTTCTTTGGAAAGATCAAGCTTGTAGGAGGCTCCCTAAGGCTTCCTAGCAACTTAACACCTCCCAAGGAAGGTATAAACTTCAAACCCTAGCCTTTACTTTATTTGTTAGTAAGTTTAATGGTTGGTGTTGTGAAATGAGAAGCATGGATTGTGATTATTAGTAGTTTGGTTTGATTTAGAAGTGTTTTGGTAATTGAAGCTTGATTATAGTTCATAGGTCTTGATTGTGGTTGTTTGAGTTGAAAACCTTGGAGATTATGGACTGATGTGGTATGGTTTAGGTGAAGTTTTGTTGTATTGATGGTTATGAGTTGGTTGGTGGTTAATTGGAGTAGTTTAAACATTGGTAATCGCGTAAACATAGCCGTCGTAACGTCCGATTTTCTTTGGACTGTTTTTGTGCATAACATTAGGACCCGAGAACCCCCTGCTAGATTATTACCACTGCCATGTTTAGATAGCTCATGTTACGAGCTTCGTTTTGATATGTAGTTCGTTCGATTCCGATGCACGGTTTAGGAGAAACGACCGTTTCAAGTAACGGCGTTTCACGAACGAAACTTTTCCCCTCGCCTTACTTTGAAAGATAGGTTAAAGACCAAAAAGGGTTAATTAATGTATGAAACATTTATGGTAAGTGTGTTAGGCAGGTGGTAAGACACTCGCGAAGGAATCGCCTTAAAACTCGTAAAGGTTAAATTATTAAAAATGGTGGAGCCGAGGGTACTCGAGTGACTTAAGAGAATCAGTAAGCACAAAACAAGCGTTAGAGTCTAAGTTAGTTAAAGTATAGATTTACAAGTGACTTTGGTTTAATTCCAACTTACTTGTTGTTTATAGGTTACCAGACTCGTCCCGAGCCATTCGTAACCCCCAGTCGCTCAGGCAAGTTTTCTACCCGTTATACTGTTGTGGTGATGTATATGTGTATATGCATGATCTTGCGATAAATGCATATTTGTTATTAGCAAATTCTTGCGATATATTGTAGCATGTGATATGGTATATATGCATGCCTGATTTATATTCTTGGTTTATATATCTGTTGGTTCAAATGCTTATAGTTGCATAATACCTATGCTAGAGATAAGCGGTATTTGAGTTTACCCTTAGTATAGGGGATAAAAGGTGAACATATTTCTAAACCGGGAGGCGAGGCTCCCGAGTATAATATATATTTTTATATATATATTGATATAGTTTTTAAAACTATTAATTGAATAAGGTTTATTCGATAACTTTATTTTATTTAATGAATATTATTACGAATATTCATTCGAGGACTTATGACTCCTTTTATTTTATTATTTGAATATTATTCGAATATTCATTCGAGGACTTATGACTCCTTTTATTTTATTATTTGAATATTATTTGAATATTCATTCGAGGGCTTATGACTCTTTTATATTATTTATTGAATATTATTTGAATATTCATTCGAGGGCTTATGACTCAGTTTATATTATTTAATGAATATTATTTGAATATTCATTTGAGGATCTATGACTCCGATTATTTGCTGAGATATATTCTGTATTTTATTAAAGAATAATGTTTCGATAATCAAACTTATTTTCGATTATTCAAATAAAGATAGTACTTTCATATAAGTATATCTTTGGTTATTTAATACTCATTTCAAGTATAAGTCTTACAACTTCTACTTCAATTATTTGTATAAAGATTATTCTTTATGGGAATATTATTTAAATAATAATATTCAGACATTTTCTAAATATATTGGGACTGATTTACTTCATTAAATCAGCATTACTCCAAACACTCTTTAAAGTGTTTTCGAGTCTTCAAAATGATTTTTAAAAGTTAGAGGAGATCCCAAAACTCATTTTTATATTTAAGATCTTCCTTTTAAAGGGGATTTAAATACTCGTTCAAAACCTGAGGGATCCGGCTCTATGGTGTATTTTATATTCGCAACAAGGTTGCTGTTTTGATAAATGAATTGATTACTTGCCCAATGTTCGGGAAGTAAGCCCATCTAATTGAGTCGGCATAAGCGACAGGCCGGGGTACGGTCTATCAAAGTGTAAGTGGCTGGGTGGCAGTCCATCAACGCGTGAGTGGCCGGGTAACGGTCTAGCGCGAGGTCCTAATGCGGCCAGGGTGATGACCGGTGAGGAATTCATCCATCTACAGTAGAAAAGGTTACTTATTGGTATCTTTGCCTGATCAGCAAGATATCTGGTTTATGCCAAAATTCTTTTCCTTTCCAAAATTCATTGGATATTATAACTCTGTTCATACTTTACATGACAGAGATTTTCAGGAAATGTATGAGATATATATATATATATGGATATATATATCAGGACTTAATGAAGTATCTCGTAACTTCATTATTTATAATGATATTTCAAAGATTGAATCTATTCAAGTCTTATCTTGTAGTCTCATCTGGGTGATGAACTTTGAAACTGATTATAACTTGAACGGTGGTAGTTCAAGTAGTATGTGGATATAAAGTATATTGGAGTATCTTGTAACTTCATTTTTTTTTAAACTTATATCTAGTAAATGATTATCTTATGCATGACAAAGATTTTCAGAAAAACGTTGAGACAAGGTTAGATATATGAGATCACCTTGCAACGGTATTTTTATACAGTTATACACTGGAACTCTGTGTGTATTATGCATGGAAGAGGACTTCTAATATTTTGAAAAGTATATATATATATACTGAATATTTTGCGACTTCATCGCATTAAGATATCAAAATTGGTTCATTTCTTTTGACCAAGACTTTCATGAGTACTATGAGAAGGCTCATATACTATTAATCATTATACATATTATTTTGGTGGGCTTGCTGCTCACCCTTGCTTTCTTCTTTCATCACACAACAACAGATAGAAAAGATGAACAGAACCAAGCTCCCGATTCGCAAGCGATTAGGAGACGTTCCGCAGTTTTCTAGAAGCATTGATATCGCCGTAGCTGAGGTAGGAACTACCAAGGCTAGGCTTTCAACTTTTGATGTACCAGATTTATTTATATTTATGAATTGTAATAATGGCAAAGAAATGTAAATTTATTCAGAAAACCTTTTAAGGTGTATTGGCAGATAATTGTGGAATAAAATGACTTGTGGTTATTTTTGGATGTTCATCTCTGAGACTATAACGTGTGGTGTGTGTGTTTATTGTGGGGTCACAGTACAGAGTAGTTGAGTAATTATTAAGATTGGGTGTTATTAAGGGAAATGGAACTCGTAACGACCCGGATCCCCGACCCCGGATCTGGGGGTGTTACAGGCCCCTAGTAGAAGAGCCTTCTTTTGCCAAGGCACACAATTGGTGCCAAGGTGTACATTCGGGTAAGTTAAGTAGTGTGCATTGCATTTGTGAGTCATTTGAAGTGAGGCACAAGTGTGCCTTACTAAATTTACGGTGAGTTAAGGTCTGTAAAGGAGGATTAGGAGTATTGGTCATGATAATTGTATGTTATATGGTTAATTGCTTAAGTGACTAAGGTAGTAAATAGAATCTAAGTGTACTATTAATTAAGTGATAAATTTCCATGCCATTTCTTGCTATGTGTTATGTGAATTATGTGATGCATATATTACTTGTAACTAGTTGAGTTTAACTGTTTATATATATATATAGTATACGCGAAAGGGTAGTTAGCAAGTGTTGTGTCGAGAATACTATTTATTATAGGTTCAAGTAGGAAGCCAGGAAAGGAGCCCATAGACGATTCCATTCAAGCACTCAGTAAGCGTAGTCCAGGAAAGTGAACTCTCAACTTACCTCTATAATTCTGATTCCTGTGATTGAATACCCTGTGAAAGCATGACTATAGTTTTAATATAATTGAAAAATCCCCGATATCACCTAATAGTTGGACGTTGAATTTAGATAAATGCTTTGATACTTGAATTGACCCCTTTTTCATCACATGTTACCTCATACCCACATGAATACCCTATAATAGTCCCTTAATATATCATGTGAATCCTAAACCCCTCATAAATTTGAATTATTTCTTTTCGGAATCCTGATCGTAATAACATTCCCTCATTTTACACAACTTCTCACTTGAACCTTGACAATACATACACTTGTTATCTTTTCTTTGATCAAAAACACTTTGAATTAAAATGAATTGATTAAAAGGAATTGGATGGTATTTTCTTATAAGACTGAGGCGCCAGTCACTGTTATAATTTTTAAAACCTCAGTAGCAGGGAGCCTGATGGTTTTATATGGCCAATGTGTGCCGAGGATCCTTAATAGTTGTGAATCACTTGATATGTGGTTCGGAGCTTTGATGTGGGCTGATCACCCCTCATAGCTCATAGCGTCGTGCAGATTTCCAATTCCATTCACTTATTAAAAACTTGAAATTTTATTTGAGATTTCATATTGTTGATTTACCTTCTGTTATTGTTTTATTGAGAATATGATGAATTGTTATACATTTTTATTCACTTGCTGAGTGCTTTGCTCATTAATACTGTTATTAATGCTATCCCTTCATTGAAACCCGAGGATGGTTCATTTCTAGCAAACCGCGCATAAGACATGTGCGACCTCGGGGTATGCCTACCGTCAGATGTTGGAGTAGGTAGGGAACTAGTAGTTCCCTAATATTTATAAACTTTGGGTTTAAAACTTGGTAGTAATTTTACTTAAGATATTTTGGTTTGTAATATTAAAAGATGATAGATGTTGTTCAAACTCAGTCATGTGGATCCGGGGATTGTGGTTAAGGCTTGTAGCTTTAATATTCTATCTATTTGTAGTACTTTACTGTATAATCAATATTATGCATATTCTGCTAGTTAGTAATGTGGGTTCGTCACAGTTAATATATGTAAACTCAAAACATGGCATATCTGGGATACCATTCAATTTACACTCCTTGAGGCACCATGGCATCACTTGATTTGACACAAACTTTAAGTCACACGCTATGCTCACCATCAATGGTTACTTTGCTTGCGGAGTGTAAGATATATTTGTGATGTCATGTCTAATATGTTGTGTTTAGTTTCAAAACTTAATATCAGGACTTATCGGACTTACTGGAAATCAGAACTTACTGAAGTCAGAACTTAATGCGTCAGGATTTATATCAGGACTTAAGTGCGGGTACTTCAGATAAGGAATGCAGCTGATTTACAGGAGATGATCTGGACTAAAACAAAGGAAGATATGCATGGAGAGTTAGAAGACTAGAAGACTTGTAAAAAGGTAATATCTGATTGGTATATTTTAGGAGACAGAATCATATTCCATATCAATTAGAAGATATCTTGTAACTGTATATTATATAAACACAGCTTAGGGTTTACACTATATATGTTATCATTCACGAGAACATTATTCATTGTAACCTAGCAGCTCTTAGTGATATTATTCATCACTGAGAGAGTAGTATAACCTACTTTGTAACAGAGCTTATTATATTGAATAATCTTGATTACTGTTACATACTTGTGTTCTAAATCGATTTGATTGTATAAACACTATATTCAACCCCCTTCTATAGTGTTGTGTGACCTAAAAAGTGGTATCAGAGCCTCTCTGTTTATATACAAACAGTGAGATCCAATTTACAATCATGTCTGACGTAACACAAACTCCACCTAAGCCTACCAAAACATAAGATACTCAAAACAATCAAACACACAGTCGATATAAGAGTATTAGGGTTCCCATACTGAGAGCATCTGAGTATCCTATATGGAAGTTAAAGATGGCTATATTTCTGGAAGCCATAGATCCAGAATACCTTGATAGAATTAATGATGGACCATATAAGCCTATCAAGCTCTCTGTTACAGTTGTTGATCAACCAGCAAAGATGATACCAAAGGAGAAAGGTGATTACACACCTGGAGACATCTCATCTATTGCCAAGGATGCAAGGGTAAGGCATCTGCTTCTAGTGCAATTGACAATGTCATGTCAAATAGGGTAATTGAATGCAAGACTGCAAAGGAAATATGGGATGCTTTGGAGACAAGATGCCAGGGAACTAAAGCCATCAAAAAGAACAGGAAGACTATACTCACACAAGAGTATGAGCACTTTGATTCAAAAGCTGATGAATCATTAACTAATTTATATGACAGGTTTTCCAAACTCTTGAATGATCTGTCATTGGTGGAGAAGAAACATGATCTTAAAGATTCAAATCTAAAATTCCTTTTAGCTCTTCCTGAAAATTGGGATTTGAAGTCTACTACCATAAGAGACAACTATAACCTTGCTGAAACTACTCTTGATGAAATTTATGGTATGCTCAAGACTCATGAACTTGAGATGGATCAAAAGAGCAAAAGGCATGGAAGAAAGTCAAAAAAAGTTGCTCTTAAAGCTGAGGAGGAATCTCCTAAAGTGGTTGTCTCAAAGAGGGGCAAAGGAAAGGCTCTCATCATACAGTCTGATTCAGAGTCATCATATTCTGATGATGATGATTCAGAATCTGAAAATTTATCTGAAGTGGATGTTGATGCAGAGATGATGCAACTGTGTGCTCTTATGGTGAAGGGTATCACAAAGATAGCCTACAAGAAATTCAGAAAGGGCAAGAAGTTTTCTAGGAAAGGTGGAAGTTGTGAAAAGAAAGGGTTCAAAAATTCTGAAGGCAAAGGAGGAAAGTCTGACAGAGGAGACAACTCAAATGTCAAATGCTACAATTGTGGTGAAAGAGATCACATCTCTCCTGACTGTAAGAAAGGAAAAAGTGATAAAGGCCAGGCACTTATCACAAAGAAGAAAAACTGGGCAGACACTTCAGATTCTGAAGAAGAGGTGAACTATGCCTTGATGGAAAATACGGATAGCAGTCTTGGAACTGCTGAATTGAAGGTACCTCATTCAACTCTTGCTTTTCATACTGATGATATTTCTGAGCTAAGATTATATCTGAAAACCATGTTGATTAGTTTTAGAGATCAGAATTTAGAAAATGAAAGATTAAAATCTGAAAGTCTTGCTCTTAAAAACAGAAATGACTACTTAGAAAAAGAGTTAGTTATATTCGATCAAACTCGGAAAGAAAGAGATGAGGCTTTGTATGTTAGAGATGAACTGCTAAAATTGAATAAATCTCTTAAATCTGAACTGGAAAAGGAAAATGAGATAATCAAAACTTGGACTAACTCTGGAAGAACAACTCAGAAAATCTTAGAAAAATGGAAATTGGAAAGAAGGACTAGGTTACCTAGATGATAAAGATGAAAAGGAAACTGTGTCATCTAAACCAAACTTTACCAAGAAAGCTGAAAAGCCAAAGGTAAATCCTGTTAAATTTGTTGCAAAAACTGATGTGTCAAAATCTGAAAAGATATTTGATCCTATAATAGAAGTCAAAGAAAAGTCAACTTCTGACAAATTAAAAAAGGATAAACCAATTGTGGTAAATGTTGGCTTAATGACAAAGAAGTAGCTTAAGTATAAGCTGAAAGAGATTACAAAAGGGAACAAGGTAAAATAGGAATGGAAAGGAAGGTGTGAATAAAAGCAATAATTATATGCCTTTTCCTAATGCTCCTAGAAAGAAATGTTATAACCGTGTAAACTCTAACCATCTTGCTTCATTTTATAGGAAAAATAAAGATATAAACTCTTAACCTCCTAAATCAGGAGTTAAGAGTCAGTATGTTAGGTTTAAACTACAAAATCCTTGTTTTCATTGTGGTAGTTTATGGCATTCCATTTATATTTGTAAGAAATATCATAGTTTGTACTATGATTATTATGAAATAAAATCTTCTTTAAAGAAAGTTAGTGTATTTCCTTCTAGTGTAAAGTCTGATGCGAAGTCTGATATAAAGCATGTCAGCATAAACTCTGAAACTAAACCCGCTGCAAATGCTAACAAACATAAAAGGCCAAAGGATCCAAGCAAGTCTGGGTCCTTAAAACTAAGCAATAGTGGTCTTTGTGATTGCATGGCAACAGGAAAAACATCCTAGTTCTGGACAGTGGATATTCAGGACATATGACTGGAAATAAAGCCCTGCTATCAGACTTTGTGAAGAAAGCTGGCCCAGGAGTTTCTTATGGAGATGGCAACATGGGAAAGACTCTGGGATATGGCAATATCAATCTTGGGAATGTCATAATTGAATCAGTAGCTCTTGTCTCAGGACTTAAACACAATCTGCTAAGTGTGAGTCAAAGACAGAGGTTATCATGTAGATTTCTTTGAAGAACACTATGAAGTTGTAAGTAATTGTACAAGCAAAGTGGTCTTGAAGGTTACAGATATGGTAACATATATGAAGCCAGACTTTTAACAAATTCTGATGGTTCTGCAATCTGTCTATTAAGTAGAGCATCAATTGAAGAAAGCTGGAATTGGCACAAGAGACTCTCTCATTTAAATTTCAACAACATAAATGAGCTAGTAAAGAAAGATCTTCTGAGAGGAATTCCAAAATCAATATTTGCTGCCGATGGCCTTTGTGACTCATGTCAAAAGGCAAAACAAAGAAAATCTTCATTCAAGAGCAAAACCGAATCCTCAATTCTTGAGCCTTATCACTTACTGCATTTTGATCTATTTGGTCCAGTCAATGTCATGTCCATTGTAAAGAAGAAATATTCTATGGTTATAGTGGATCAGTTTACAAGATACACTTGGGTGTATTTCTTGCACAAAAAGAATGAAACTGCATCTACTCTAACTGATCATGTCAGACAGCTGGATAAGTTGGTCAAAGAGTCTGTTAAAATCATAAGAAGTGATAATGGCACTGAGTTCAAGAATTTAATCATGAAAGAGTTCTGCAAAGAGCAAGGAATAAAGCAGGAATTTTCTGCACCTGGAACTCCACAGCAGAATGGGGTTGTAGAAAGAAAGAACAGGACTCTTATTGAAGCTGCACGAACTATGCTAGATGAAGCAAAGCTACCAACCTATTTTTGGGCTTAAACTGTGGAGACTGCTTGATTTACACAGAATGCTACACTCATAAACAAGCATGCAAAAATACCATATGAGATGGTGAAGAAAAAGAAGCCAAATATGAAATACTTTCATGTATTTGGATGCAAGTGTTTTGTTATTAGGACTCATCCTGAACAACTGTCAAAATTTGATCTAAAAGCTGATGAAGGAATTTTTGTTGGATATCCACTTTCCATAAAAGCCTTCAGAGTCTACAATTTAAGAACAAGGGTTGTCATGGAATCTATCAATGTATCTTTTGATGATAAAAAGATTACTGAACTTGAAGATTTCAATGATCATGATCAGCTGAGATTTGAAAATGAAGATGTAAATTCTGATTCTGTAAATTTTGATGACCTAAGTCGTGATCCTGTAAGTTCTGATGGGTTAAATCTGATGTCATTGAAACTGTGGTAACTGCTCTAAAAGAAAATGCACATGTTCAGGGGGAGCAAGCTAATGATCCTACCACACCTCAAGACTCTCAAGAAGCATCAGAACCAGTCACTGGCTCTTCAAGTTTTGATTCATCAAGTTTTGATGAGCCAAATTCTGATAATTCTGGAAACTCTGATTCTTCAATTCCTGAAGGATCCAACTCAAATTCTGGAATTTTAGAGAGCATAACTTCAGGGGGAGCATCAGAAAATGCTAATGGAGACAGATTGGATCATGGGGGAGGATCCAGTTCTAGAGATCAACTTCCATCTGCAAGGAAGTGGACTAAATCACATACACCTGACTTAATAATTGGAGATCCTGAAGCAGGTGTCAGAACTAGAACAGCGACAACAAATGAATGTCTCTATCATTCCTTTTTATCTCAGACTGGACCAAAGAAAGTGGAAGAAGCTCTTTAAGATGCTGATTGGGTGCAAGCAATGCAGGAAGAGTTAAATGAATTTGAAAGAAATAAAGTTTGGACCCTAGTGCCAAGACCAAAGAACGGATCAATTGTTTGTACAAAATGGGTGTTCCGAAACAAAACTGATAGTGATGGCATAATTACAAGAAACAGAACAAGCCTGGTTGTTAAAGATTACTCTCAACAGGAGGGCATTGACTATGATGAAACATTTGCTCCAGTTGCTAGATTGGAAGCCATAAGAATCTTTTTGGCTTATGCTGCTCACAAGAAGTTTAAATTCTTTCAAATGGATGTGAAAAGTGCTTTTCTCAATGAAGAATTGGAAGAAGAGGTATATGTTGAACAACCTCCAGGCTTTGTAGATCCAAAACTTCCAAATCATGTCTACAGGCTTGACAAAGCACTTTATGGCCTTAAACAAGCTCCAAGAGTATGGTATGAGACTTTGGCTCAATTTCTTCTGTAAAGTGGATTTAACATAGGCACAATTGACAAGACTTTATTTTACCTCAACCATGGAAATGACTTACTTTTGGTACAGATATATGTTGATGATATCATCTTTGGCTCTACAAATACAAAACTTTGTGAAAGATTTTCCAAATTAATGCAGTCAAGATATCAAATGAGTATGATGAGAGAACTTAGCTATTTTCTAGGACTTCAAGTCAAGCAAACTGAAGAAGGTACTTTCATAAATCAATCCAAGTACACCAGAAATTTACTCAAGAAATTTGGAATACAAGACAGTTCTACTGCATCAACTCCCATGGCCACTGCCACCAAGTTAGATAAAGATACTGGAGCATCAGTAGATATTACTAACTACAGAGGTATGATTGGCTTTTTACTCTATTTAACTGCAAGTAGACCTGATCTCATGTATGCTACCTGTCTTTGTGCAAGATTTTAGGCTGATCCAAGAGAACCTCATCTAATAGTTGTGAAAAGAATTTTCAAGTACCTCAAGGGTACAGATGATCTAGGATTGTGGTATCCTAGGGAATCAGACTTTAAGCTAATAGGTTACTCAGATGCAGATTTTGCAGGTTTTAAAATAGACTAGAAAAAGCACTAGTGGAAGCTGTCAATTTCTTGGAGGCAGATTGGTTTCTTGGTTTAGCAAGAAATAGAAATCAATTTCCACATCAACTGCAGAAGCAGAATATATTGCTGCAGGAAGCTGTTATGCACAGATTCTTTGGATGAAGAATCAATTACTGGACTATGGGTTAGAATTTTTTAAAATACCCATTTACAATGATAATCAAAGTGCTATTGCTATGACAGGTAATCCATTTCAACACTCAATGACAAAGCACATCAGCATTATGTACCATTTCATAAGGGAACATGTGATGAAAGGTACAGTGGAATTGCATTTTGTTCCATAAGATCAACAACTAGTAGATATGTTCACAAAACCACTATGTGAAGCTACTTTTACAAGAGTGGTAAATGAACTTGGAATGGTTTCAGGTTCTTTCTCAAAATCTGTTTAGTTTTTGTTCTCATACATCAGATTTTATGATCAGTGTTTACAGATTTTCTTATCTCAATATAATATGTGCTTAAATTGTTACATATTAAACACTGCTTGTTATTTGATGTGATTCTATAAACTCTGAAAGTGTTTTGAATGTTCTGTGACTATTCAATCCAATGAGGATTATCTTGTTAGATGATGACTTAGTAGTCTTTAACAAACTATATATCCCATGTTTGAAGTAGTTATTTATGTGGAAATCCATAACACAATCAAATTCTGATTTTGATCTTAGTCAAATTTACTTTGTGTATCTTATTACTAAGTCACAAACTAGATTATTGCTTCTTATCTGTCAAATTCTGATGTCAGTAAATCTTAAGGATGAACTACATGCTTGATAAGCTTCACTTATCTGAAGAAAACAAAAGAAAAGAAAAATTGAAATCAGGTACTCCTTTGAGATCTAGAGTAAATATGTGAAAAGGAAGATCCAAGTGCATTGCTGGTATTAAGTAATATGCATTAGAAAAGCAAATTAATTATTCTTGGTGACTTTTCACATTCTCTGATTACTGGAGAAATATTCTGATAACAGCATAAATTCTGATGGCAGTTGTAACTCATTTACACTGAGAAGCCACTGTCTAAAGAATTTCAAAAGATGCATAAAATGAGCACAAACAGTGAGGTGGATTCTTGCATAACTTTATTCTATAGTAGACTTCACAATTCAAGACAGATTTTAATCACTTTTCTTAGTTATGCCTTATTTCTAAGATATACTGAAGTTTATCATACTTTAATCTTTATCTGATCATTTGCACATACACACACTCTCCCTCCATATGAATGATGAAAAATACTGTGGTGATTAAGTTGTTTCAGATAAATAGTTAAGTATTATTTGCATAAATTCTGAGGACAAGTTCTGATTAAATTCTGATGATTATACTCTGAAGAAACCAGTCAGTATTTGTGTGGAGAAGCACAGAAACAGTCATTCATTTTTTTGAGTACAGAAGCCATGTTTTGATGATCGTTAAATTCTGATAATAGTCAAGTTCTGATGCAAATCCTGATGCATACGTGGCATTATTTATTTACTTGACTTATTTGTAGTTTTTACTGTACCGGTCATATTTATCAGAAAATAATTAAGTGAGATAAAAATAGTGATAATCATTTGGTTAATGGGTTGCGTGTTTGTTTGGTAACCGCATATGAGCAATATTTACTGCACGTTTACCGTGCCCACTAATAATGTTATGACTGTTTACATGCTTCCAGGTGTCAGATGTTTGTTTTACTTCCAAAAAGAGCCGTTGAGTGGGAAGAGTATAAATATTAGAGATAAAATATTATACAAATCTTTTACCTTATCTCTTACTTTAATCTCTTATTTCTTTCACTCTCTCTCTCTCTTTTTCTCTCTATTTTCTGATGGACTTTCTTACACGCATTTTATCAAACACCTTGCAAACACACAACTTTTCACTTAATTTCTGACAGAAATGGCACCAAAGGACCTTATCTATGATGGAGCCAAATTTGTCCCCAACAACTACATGGCTATTCTCAACAAGGACAAGGCTCCTTCAGAACTTTACTTCACTCAAGACTTTCTATCTCGAAGTGAAATTGGGTATGCTCTGACCCAACCATAGCTTCTCTCAGGCAAACAAATTCTGGAGTTCTGGAGGTCTGGGGTATATGATGATGGTGGTGAAAATGGGTCCCCAAGTATTATTTTTTCAACAGGGGAAGATGAGCATCTGGTTACCTTGTCTAATATTCGATAAGCTTTGCATCTACCAGAAAATTATACTTACAGTTCACAAGTTGGGGAGTCAGCTCTTCAAAATATGATGGAAAATCTTGGGTATGAGAAATCTTTGTCCAAGATGGGATAACTGAAGAGGCCCTACATCAGGAAGGAGTGGAGCTTCTTTTTCGACTACATTACCAAAGCCTTTGCCAACAAATGCTCCAACTTTGATGTTATCCCAATAATGAGTCAGCAAATTGGGTATGCCCTTCTTAATCAAACTTATTTTGATTATGCTACTGCAATTTTCGGTTTTATATGTAATAGGATGAAAGAAGATAGCAACACAGTTTATTTTGCTAGATTATGTCAGCTTATATATAATTTCTGTTGTTCCGATGCACCTCAAAACTTTAGTGAGACAATTGAACCCTTTAAACTTCACAAAAGGGCTTTCACAGACTTATTATCTACTGATAATAAGAAGAATGTACTAAGACCCCTCCAAATTCCTCAATCTGTAAAACAGTTCTTAGTAAATTCGAATCCTCACACATACACAAACATATATCCTGATGTTGCACCTACACAGCCTTTTACTTTTCAACCTCCACCAACACAGCCTTCCAATAATAAACCACAGCCTACCATCGGAACCTACTATCAACCAGCACAATCCTCTCAACCAACCTCTGGTACTTCTCAAAAGGTGCCAGTTGTAGAATCTGACAAATCCTCTAGGCCTAAAAGGACTATCTCTGTGCCTAACTCTCTACCAAGGAGAAGAAGAAGGATTATTCTGAGGGATGAATCTGATGAGGATGATCAAGTCCAGGTGCCTACATCAGAACCTGTGACAAAAGAAGCTGAAAAGGTAATTTTTCAGAAAGAAAATGAAGCTGAGGGTTCAAGAATTCTGAAAATGAAAAGACCTTCAAGTTTTGATACAGATAAAGTCACTCCTCCATCTAGAAGATCAAGGAAGATGAGAGCAGGTAGGCATATAGCACAACCTCAATCTGAGGATGCTAAATATGCTGAGGAAGGGGATCAGGAATCTATGATCTCATCAAAACCTACAGTAATTGAAGCCCTTCCAGCACCTGAAGACACTGTTCCAGACACAGTGATCACACCTCTTATCTCTCCATTCAAAGAAACAGCTATAGTTGAAGATTCAGGATTAAGTCCTGAAATTGATATTCACAGGTTACATATACCAACTCTCTTGTATCTGGAAGCACCACAAGCAAAGGAGTCAACTACACCTGTTTCTCCAATAAATGCTGATATTCCTACTACTCCAATTCTGGATTTGGATCCTGAAACAGATGAAGTAGTTCCAGAATCTCCTTCAGCTACACACACTCTTGTGTTATCAGAAGATGAGGAGATGTTATCAAGTTCTGGAAACAGTGCTCCAGGAATGCTCCAATTCTTGAAAAGGAGGCACTACTTAAATTTGTTGAAGAAGATGCTCTTGTGTAATATCCGGGATATAACGTGTAATTATTTTTACTATTAAATAATTATTATGTGTGTTCAGTATCTATTTTGTGAGTTAATTGTTAAGTGATATATGTACTTGAATATTCAAAAATAATATTAATTGAGTATTTTAATTTTTATATGTCCAAAATAAAATATAGATAATTGTCATATCTTCCTAATTATTTTTATGTTGATTTATAGATTTATAAGAATCATATGAAATTTTTAAAATCTTTTTCCGGGTAATTAAAATTTATTTTATAAAAACGGGAACCAACCGACGTCAACCGTTGTTACGTTTTTGGAACCCGAAACTCTTCCGAGAACTCCTTCCTAACCTAATTGTAATATTCCGAGCATTTTCCATGTTTCGACTTTTTCGATCCGGCATACGGTTTGTCGTGCGCGGGTCCTGGCACAACATTTTCGATACAATATTCATTTCGGTAAATTAATAAAACCCGTATTTTCGATAAACGGGAGCTTTTTATTAAACTATCCCAATTATCACTTCGTAGTACGTGTAACTGGGTGCTGAGACCAAGACCGCAGTACAAGCTGTACTGATTTGGATAATTATCCCGAAAATCGATACCATTTGGATCAGTTTTTATAAATAAACGTACCATTTTATATCCGGAATGATCCAACGGGATACTAATTTTCCGTAATTATAAATAGCCTTTTACCGTATTTTATTTCGCATAAAAATCATTTGCAGACAGATAATTATATAATTTTACAGAGAAAAATCTTATATTCATAAACTGTTCTAAGAATCAAACAGCAAAACGAAGGCGTTACCGATCTCTGTTTTTAAAGCTTGAGTAACCAAAATGAAGGATTTGAGGTGTTCTATCAGATTCCGAGCTTTGTTTCACTGCAGAATCAAAGGTTTAATTTCTAAAAATTTATTTATTTTCAAATTTATTTTATTAAAAATATGAATTTTTGTTCGGATTATTGTTTGTATGATTTGATGATTGCATGTTGTAGAGCTTGTTTTCCTGATAATTTTCATATGTCATACGTCTGATTTGGAGTTCAATAACATGTTCAAATTTGAGTTTGATTTTCGAATTTTAAAATTAGGGTTTATAACCTGTATGAATGTTCTTAATTGAAATTTGGGGTTTCTTATTCTGTGATAGATTGATGTTGTGTTATAGTGGGTTGTGTTCTCTGTGAAATTAGCAATCTAGTCGTATAAGTTTCATGAACCAACGAGGTCTGTAGAGAAGAGAGTTGTGTTTTGAATATTTTCGATGTTCGCCGGAAACCGGCGATGTTCTTGGCCAATTTCCGGCCAAAACATGAATGATTATAATGATTTGATTGCATGAATATGTTCCTGGTGAGGTGTAGTTGTGATCTGGACAGTTTGGCGGCTTGAGGTGGCCGGAATCGTGTTCTCCGGCCACACTCCGGCGAAGTCGACGGCGGGGTTGGTAAAATTGCAAACAGGCCCCTGTAGTTTTAAAAACGATGCAGTTAGGTCCCTGAAGTTTCCAGACTTTGCAAAAATAGGATTCCTGTTTTAAAAATGTTTAAAAATCATATTTCCCATTTATTTTTATTATAAAAATTCGTTTTTAATTTCTGAAAATTCTAAAAATTATTATTTTAATTCCGAAAATTATTTTTAATTCACAAATAAATCTGAATTAATTAGTTAATTAATTTTAGTTAATTTTTAATTGATTAATTAGTCAATTAATTCGAAAATTAATTGATTAATTGATTTAATTAATTATTAATTGATTTTTAATTAATTATTTAATTAGATTTAATTATTAAAAATGATTTAAAAATTCTAAAAAATAGTTTCGAGCTTTAAAATATTATTCTAAATTATTTTCAAGGCTCGATAATTATTCTAAAATTGTTTCGGAGCCAGAATTGGCCAACCGAACCCTGTTTATTAACCCGAAATTGATCCAATGACCCGTTTTAATTCCGAAAAATGTTTTAAAAATTATTTTAAATACCCGAAAGCACATTTATGACCCGAGATTTCTTTATAATTGATATGTCATTGATTACGTGATGTATTATGTATTATACGTGACCTGTTGTTTGACTATCGGTCTATATATTCGGTGTTTACTTCGTTATTGCATAGATTTCAATCCGTTAATCGGATTTGGGTAAAACGAAGGGTAGATAGAAGTGTGTGTTGAATAGAACTCTATGAGTTGATGATTGATAGATACTTATGATATGTGAGCAGAAAAGGCAAGACGTAGGAAAGGAAAATAGATAGTTGAAGAGTAAGACGGTTGTGATTGGAAGTCAGTGCAGAGTAGTAAGCTAATACCAGGCAAGTGTTATGAACTTTCTCAAGACATTGTAATTCTTGATAGTCTTGTTAACATTGCAAGTGCTTTGAAGCATGGAAACCTAAACCCTGATTTCAGTTATTGTTCTTGAGCTATGAACCATATTCTTTCTAAGCCATTGATTATTGTAAACCCAAACTCGAACCTCAAGTATACGATACTATTCCATAAATACATGCAAACAAAATCCCAAACACTGAACTGAATTACTTGTACATTCAACCATTGTATCCTATGCTTTGAAAGCCCAAATCTTTGAAACCCTGAAATATTGATTCTTTTGTTATCCAATTCTTTCATTACCCAGCGTTCAAGCTTTTAAACTACTTATTTGATCCTTACAAAGATTGAAAACCTTTCATTGTTAAACACTCATTGTTGTTAATGATTTTGGTTATTGTTTATTATTGCATATTCTGTTATTATGTTAGAATTGGATTGTTTTTATAAAATTGTGGACCAGATTCGTGGTCAGACCATATAATGGTCAAGTTAGGCCAATGTGTGCCTTGGATCCAGTAGTTAGAGCAATGCTGTGTGCCTTGCTCGGGGTTAGTGCGTGACTGATCAGCAGCCTAACCTTGGCTTTTAAATTAAAAGTATAATATCCAATTATAAATCATAATTCAATGTTCACTTGATATCATAATCATAGTCACCTGATGATCATTATTCTCAGTTTTGTCATTTTGACTTGCTGAGCTAGTTAGCTCATTTGTGCGATGTTGTTTATATTCTTTCCAGTTAAAAAGGAACCAGTTGGTAGTGAGGATCCCCAGTCCAGCGCGAGAGCTAGGGGTTCAGGTTGAGGAAGCTGAGCTAGTAGGCTTCTTTTGGGATAATTTAAGTTTGTAAAAGTTTATATTAATGTTTGATACTCAGTGTGAGTTTGAAATAGTTGGGATTTGAACGGTTTGTAATATATTAGTGTGTTTGGCTTGTGTGCATACTTTAACCTGTTGCGGTCCGTGGTAGTTGATAAGTAGGGTCACTCCATATATTATTATTATCTTTATTACTGTTATAAGCAGGTTATAATTAAGGTGTGTGTGTGGACCCCAAACTTCTGACCCGGGTTTGGAGGGCGCCACAGGTTTGGTATCAGAGCTACAGGTTATAAGTCACTGACACAAGCCTAGGTTAACGGGAATGGGTAGAGGGTTAAGATTAGAAGTAAGGCATAGGATGAGAGAACGTTGAAAGGTTGAGTGCTTCGGTATATCAGGTATTAGTATAGTTTGCGTTATGGAACGAGATTCTTATATTGCGATATGATTTCAGATAGCAGAGATGGCCGACTCTTTTATTCCCGTATCAGCTGATCACTCAGAGCCTTCAGTTGGAGTGCCGTTTTCGCATCCATGTCCTGTTGTTCCACCAGCATTAGATATTCTACCTCCACCGGTGTTGCAGCCCATGCCACTACAGGCTATTCCGCCTCCAGGCATGAGGCCACCTGTTAGAGGACCCCCACCTGCTGATTCCGGTTTTACTAGTCATTCAGTTACAGGAGTACCTTTTCAGTTCTCTTCTTATCCTGTCCCATATCATCAGTTTGAGGCTTGCCTTATGGAGCAGCGATTCCTTCAGGGTCAGATTCAGGAGTTACTACATATCATGCGTACCAGAGAGGTTGGGAGTGGTGAGAGGCGACTCAGAGAGAGGCTACAGGCATTTCGTAGGACAGCTGCAGTGACGATTGCTGAGGCTACACATGAGGACATCACCCCTGACTTCCTAGTGGAATGGGCTAAGTGGGTTCTAGAGGAGCTTGAGGAGATTGGAGGTCCGGACTTGCCATGAGTTAAAGACTCAGAGATGGAGATGCGGAGCAGTGTTGTATGGTTATATAGCATGTACAGTAGTGTGTAGTGCGTATCAGTAGACTTTTGAGTTGTATTTATAGACTAGCTATGCTGACTGGTGAGTAGGTTGTTGTACCCTTTTTGCTTTTACTTTCGAAGCGTCTTTACGCTTGTACTACCCTAAAACTTTTGATCTATATATATCAGTACCTTTTTCCTTTCCAGCACTGTCATTTATTTTACTGCACCTATTTTACCTTACCTTATTTATTGCACCAGTTATACCCTGTGATGCCATGTACCCTGTTTTCCATAACTGCTTATATTTTGTAAAGAAGCATGCAATTTACTTAATTACCACTATTTTCAAAAAAGAGATATTCCTGTTTTACAAAACTTTTCTTTTATGCAAATATTTGATTCAAAAGCTAAATAAATTGATTGATTCTTTACAGAAAATACCTCCCAAAAGAAATACCCGCACCAACACCCAAAATGAAGAAACCAACAACAACAACAATCAAGATGATACAAACCCGAATGTGAACCCAGGACCTATGGACCCAGCAATAGCCCAGATTCTTCAAATCTTGGCCCAACAAACAGTTCACCTAGCACAACAACAACAAAGACAGACCAATCCCCAGGTAACTTTCAAAACTTTTCAGGCAATAAACCCACCAGAATTCAAGGGTTCCTTAGAGCCAATTGAAGCAAATGTTTGGTTAAAGGAAATAGAGAAGGCATTTGCCTTAGTGAAAGTAAAGGAAGAACAGAAGGTTGAGTTTGCAAGTTACTATCTGAAGAATGAAGCCACCTATTGGTGGGAGATGGTGAAGACATTGGAAGGTACGGATGTTATTACTTGGGAAAGTTTCAAGGAATTGTTTCTAGAAAAGTATTTCCCTCAGTTTGTTCAGGATCAAATAGAGCTGAAGTTTTTAGAGTTAAAGCAAGGGAATATGTCGGTAACAGATTATGAGGGGAAGTTTGAGGAATTGTCAAGGTATGTGCCGTCGTATGTTGATACTGATAGAAAGAAAGCTAAGAGATTCCAGCAAGGCTTGAAGCCATGGATCAGAGGGAAGGTAGCTATTTTTGAATTGGATACCTATGTCGGGGTTGTACAGAAGGCTATGATCGCAGAGACAGAGAGTGAGATGTTCCAGAAAGATAAGGAAAGCAAGAAAAGGAAAGTTGAGGGAAGTGAGGGTCAGTCACAAACAGGGAAGTTTCCAAATTTTAAAAAGGGCAAGTTTCAGCCAGGGAGAAATTTTAATTTCAGGAGACAAAATACAGGAGACGGAGGCCAGGGCAATCGTCCAGCTAATGTGAATCATCCGAATCAGTTGAGATTAACTTTTCCAGATTGTCAAGTTTGTGGAAAGAAGCATGGAGGAGTTTGTAACAAGTTGAATGTGGTATGTTTTAAATGCAACCAGAAAGGGCACTATTCAAGGGAGTGCCGAAATCAGCCAGCAAATAAGGATCAGCCTATCCGGAATCCAGCAGTGAAGGCTCCAGTCATTGGATTTACATGTTTTAAATGTGGGAAGCTAGGACATATGACCAGGGATTACAAGACACCAGCCCCAGTCAGTAATGCATTGAGGATTATGGGATCTACCCCAACAGTGAATGAGACTTCAAGGGCTAGAGTTTTTGACATGTCGGTGAAGGATGCGATCCAGGATACGGATGTCGTGACAGGTACGCTTAATGTGAATTCTTTATGTGCCAAAGTGTTAATAGACTCGAGAGCAACTCGATCGTTTATTTCACAAGATTTTGTTAGTAAATTAAACTGTCCAGTTGAGTGCTTAAATGAAATAATGACTGTGGAATTAGCAAATTAAGAACGTGTAACTGTAAACCAAGTTTGTGGAAATTGTGAGATTGAGATTTCTGGTAGTAAGTTTTGTGTAGATTTGATACCATTTAAGTTAGGAGAATTTGATGTGATATTAGGGATGGATTGGTTATCTAAGCATGATGCTCAGATAGATTGTCGAAATAAGAAAGTAATGGTGAAAACGCCAGACGAAAGAATAATAACGTTCAAAGGTCAGAAACAAATAAAGAAATTCTTAACAATGATTCAAGCCAAGAAGTTACTACGACAAGGATGTGAGCATTTCGTAGCATATGTAATCGACAGAAGTCAGGAGCCAGCAAAACTTGAAGATATTCCAGTAGTGAATGAATTTCCAGACGTATTTCCCGACGAGTTACCAGGACTTCCTCCAGATAGAGAAATTAAATTTGCGATCAACTTAGAACCTGGAACAGAACCGGTGTCCAAAGCCCCGTACAGAATGGCGCCTGTTGAGATGAAAGAGCTAGCAAGGCAATTGCAAGAATTGTTAGAGAAAGGAGTAATTAGACCCAGCGTATCCCCGTGGGGAGCCCCGGTATTATTTGTCAAGAAGAAAGATGGAAGCATGAGACTGTGCATTGACTATAGGGAACTCAACAAGCTGACAATCAAGAACAAGTATCCGTTACCCAGAATCGATGATCTGTTTGACCAATTGAAGGGAGCCAAGTACTTCTCCAAAATTGATTTAAGATCGGGATATCATCAACTAAAGATCAAGCCAGAAGATATACCAAAGACAGCTTTCAGAACAAGGTATGGGCATTATGAATTTCTAGTGATGTCTTTTGGATTGACCAATGCCCCAGCAGCATTTATGGACCTGATGAACAGAATTTTTAAGGAATATTTGGATAAGTTTGTTATTGTGTTTATAGACGATATTTTAATCTATTCCAAGACGAAAGAGGATCATGCGGAACATGTGAGAACGGCTTTGGAGATTTTAAGGAAAAAGAAGTTATATGCTAAACTGTCGAAGTGTGAGTTTTGGCTACAGGAAGTTCAGTTCTTAGGACACATAGTTGGTAACGAAGGGATCAAAGTGGACCCGATAAAGATCGAAGCAATTACGAATTGGGAGAGACCGAGAACACCCACTGAGGTAAGAAGTTTCCTAGGATTGGCGGGATATTATCGTCGATTTGTTCAGAATTTCTCAAGGATTGCCACATCATTAACAAAGCTTACACGAAAGAATGAAAAGTTTATATGGAACGACAAGTGCGAAGAAAGTTTTCAGGAGTTGAAGCGAAGATTAATCACGGCACCTGTTTTGTCACTTCCAGACGATCAAGGGAATTTCGTAATTTATAGCGATGCTTCTCATAAAGGACTAGGATGTGTCCTTATGCAGCACGACAAGGTGATTGCTTATGCGTCAAGGCAATTGAAACCACACGAACAGAAATATCCTACTCATGACTTGGAGCTAGCAGCTATAGTTTTTGCTTTGAAGATTTGGAGACATTATTTGTATGGAGAAAAGTGTGAGATTTTCACGGATCACAAAAGTTTGAAATATATATTTACCCAGAAGGAACTTAATATGAGGCAAAGGAGATGGTTAGAATTGATCAAGGATTATGATTGCTCGATTAATTATCATCCCGGTAAGGCGAATGTTGTAGAAGATGCGTTAAGTCGGAAGAAAAGGTTAAATGTGTTATCTGTACCTGAAGAAATATATAAAGAATTTCAGAAATTAGAATTGGAGGTTAGAATTTGCAAGCCTGAGGAAGCAAAAGTGTACAGTATGATTTTCCAACCGGAGTTATTGGAGAAAATAAAGAAATGCCAGAAAGAGGTAATGGATCAAGATATAAATAGTTTGGTAGGTGAGGAATTATGCACGCAACAAGATGATCAAGGTATTCTTAGGTTTTCTTCAAGAGTTTGGATTCCACCAGTGACGGAGTTAAAGAATGAAATTTTACAAGAGGCACATAGTTCAAGATATTCCATCCATCCAGGGAGTACCAAAATGTACAGAGATTTAAAGAAGAATTATTGGTGGCCAAATATGAAGAGGGAAATTGCGGAATGGGTTAGCAAATGTTATTCCTGTCAGAGAATTAAAGCAGAGCATCAGAGACCAAGCGGATTGCTACAGCCATTGGAGATTCCAGAATGGAAGTGGGAGCATATTACCATGGATTTCATAGTTGGATTACCAAGGACAAGGGCTAATCATGATGCCATTTGGGTTATAGTGGATAGACTTACCAAGTCAGCTCATTTTCTGCCTATAAATGAAAGATTTTTGCTCGACAAGTTAGTCCATATGTACCTAAAAGAAATTGTAGTTCGTCATGGAGTTCCAGTGTCTATCGTATCTGATCGAGATCCAAGGTTTAATTCAAGATTTTGGAAGAGTTTTCAAGAATGTTTGGGAATAAAATTGAATATGAGTACGGCCTATCACCCGCAGACGGACGGCCAAAGTGAAAGAACAATCCAGACAATCGAGGACATGCTACGTGTTTGTGCTATTGATTTCAAAGGAAGTTGGGACGAGCATTTACCCCTGGTAGAATTTGCTTATAACAACAGTTATCACGCTAGCATTGGGATGCCACCTTATGAAGCCTTTTATGGACGCAAATGTAGATCTCCATTATATTGGAACGAAGTAGGAGAACGCAAAATACTCGGACCTGAATTGGTGCAACAGACAAAGGAAGTTATTGAAATTATCCAGAAGAGATTAATAGCCGCACAAAATCGTCAGAGGAGATATGGAGACCAGTCAAGGAAAGACATGGAATTTGAAGAAGGGAGCTTGGTATTATTGAAAGTATCACCGTGGAAAGGACTAACGAGGTTTGGGAAGAAAGGGAAGCTAAGCCCAAGATATGTCGGACCTTTTGAGATCCTAAAGAGCGTTGGCAAAGTCGCTTACGAATTGGCGTTACCTCCGCACATGGGGCACATTCACAATGTTTTTCATGTATCGATGCTTAAGAAATATAATCTAGATTCCAGGCATGTAATAGAATATGAGCCAATAGAGCTTCAGGCAGATTTATCATATGTAGAGAATCCAATAGAGATTTTAGAGGAAAGAGAGAAAGTACTGAGGAATAAAGTGATAAAGTTAGTAAGAGTATTGTGGAGAAACCCAAAGGTTGAAGAGTCAACCTGGGAGTTAGAAAGTGATATGAGAGAAAAGTACCCTCATTTGTTTTCTTAGGAGATTCTGAGGACAGAATCCATTTAAGGGGGAAGGATGTAATATCCGGGATATAACGTGTAATTATTTTTACTATTAAATAATTATTATGTGTGTTCAGTATCTATTTTGTGAGTTAATTGTTAAGTGATATATGTACTTGAATATTCAAAAATAATATTAATTGAGTATTTTAATTTTTATATGTCCAAAATAAAATATAGATAATTGTCATATCTTCCTAATTATTTTTATGTTGATTTATAGATTTATAAGAATCATATGAAATTTTTAAAATCTTTTTCCGGGTAATTAAAATTTATTTTATAAAAACGGGAACCAACCGACGTCAACCGTTGTTACGTTTTTGGAACCCGAAACTCTTCCGAGAACTCCTTCCTAACCTAATTGTAATATTCCGAGCATTTTCCATGTTTCGACTTTTTCGATCCGGCGTACGGTTTGTCCTGCGCGGGTCCCGGCACAACATTTTCGATACAATATTCGTTTCGGTAAATTAATAAAACCCGTATTTTCGATAAACGGGAGCTTTTTATTAAACTATCCCAATTATCACTTCGTAGTACGTGTAACTGGGTGCTGAGACCAAGACCGCAGTACAAGCTGTACTGATTTGGATAATTATCCCGAAAACCGATACCGTTTGGATCAGTTTTTATAAATAAACGTACCATTTTATATCCGGAATGATCCAACGGGATACTAATTTTCCGTAATTATAAATAGCCTTTTACCGTATTTTATTTCGTATAAAAATCATTTGCAGACAGATAATTATATAATTTTACAGAGAAAAATCTTATATTCATAAACTGTTCTAAGAATCAAACAGCAAAACGAAGGCGTTACCGATCTCTGTTTTTAAAGCTTGAGTAACCAAAACGAAGGATTTGAGGTGTTCTATCAGATTCTGAGCTTTGTTTCACTGCAGAATCAAAGGTTTAATTTCTAAAAATTTATTTATTTTCAAATTTATTTTATTAAAAATATGAATTTTTGTTCGGATGATTGTTTGTATGATTTGATGATTGCATGTTGTAGAGCTTGTTTTCCTGATGATTTTCATATGTCATACGTCTGATTTGGAGTTCAATAACATGTTCAAATTTGAGTTTGATTTTCGAATTTTAAAATTAGGGTTTATAACCCGTATGAATGTTCTTAATTGAAATTTGGGGGTTTCTTATTCTGTGATAGATTGATGTTGTGTTATAGTGGGTTGTGTTCTCTGTGAAATTAGCAATCCAGTCGTATAAGTTTCATGAACCAACGAGGTCTGTAGAGAAGGGAGTTGTGTTTTGAATATTTTCGATGTTCGCCGGAAACCGGCGATGTTCTTGGCCAATTTCCGGCCAAAACATGAATGATTATAATGATTTGATTGCATGAATGTGTTCCTGGTGAGGTGTAGTTGTGATCTGGACAGTTTGGCGGCCTGAGGTGGCCGGAATCGTGTTCTCCGGCCACACTCCGGCGAAGTCGACGGCGGGGTTGGTAAAATTGCAAACAGGCCCCTGTAGTTTTAAAAACGATGCAGTTAGGTCCCTGAAGTTTCCAGACTTTGCAAAAATAGGATTCCTGTTTTAAAAATGTTTAAAAATCATATTTCCCATTTATTTTTATTATAAAAATTCATTTTTAATTTCTGAAAATTCTAAAAATTATTATTTTAATTCCGAAAATTATTTTTAATTCACAAATAAATCTGAATTAATTAGTTAATTAATTTCAGTTAATTTTTAGTTGATTAATTAGTCAATTAATTCGAAAATTAATTGATTAATTGATTTAATTAATTAATAATTGATTTTTAATTAATTATTTAATTAGATTTAATTATTAAAAATGATTTAAAAATTCTGAAAAATAGTTTCGAGCTTTAAAATATTATTCTAAATTATTTTCAAGGCTCAATAATTATTCTAAAATTGTTTCGGAGCCAGAATTGGCCAACCGAACCTTGTTTATTAACCCGAAATTGATCCAACGACCCGTTTTAATTCCGAAAAATGTTTTAAAAATTATTTTAAATACCCGAAAGCACATTTATGACCCGAGACTTCTTTATAAATGATATGTCATTGATTACGTGATGTATTATGTATTATACGTGACCTGTTGTTTGACTATCGGTCTATATATTCGGTGTTTACTTCGTTATTGCATAGATTTCAATCCGTTAATCGGATTTGGGTAAAATGAAGGGTAGATAGAAGTGTGTGTTTAATAGAACTCTATGAGTTGATGATTGATAGATACTTATGATATGTGAGCAGAAAAGGCAAGACATAGGAAAGGAAAACAGATAGTTGAAGAGTAAGACGGTTGTGATTGGAAGTCAGTGCAGAGTAGTAAGCTAATACCAGGCAAGTGTTCTGAACTTTCTCAAGACATTATAATTCTTGATAGTCTTGTTAACATTGCAAGTGCTTTGAAGCACCGAAACCTAAACCCTGATTTCAGTTATTGTTCTTGAGCTATGAACCATATTCTTTCTAAGCCATTGATTATTGTAAACCCAAACTCGAACCTCAAGTATACGATACTATTCCATAAATACATGCAAACAAAATCCCAAACACTGAACTGAATTACTTGTACATTCAACCATTGTATCCTATGCTTTGAAAGCCCAAATCTTTGAAACCCTGAAATATTGATTCTTTTGTTATCCAATTCTTTCATTACCCAGCGTTCAAGCTTTTAAACTACTTATTTGATCCTTACAAAGATTGAAAACCTTTCATTGTTAAACACTCATTGTTGTTAATGATTTTGTATATTGTTTATTATTGCATATTCTGTTATTATGTTAGAATTGGATTGTTTTTATAAAATTGTGGACCAGATTCGTGGTCAGACCATATAATGGTCAAGTTAGGCCAATGTGTGCCTTGGATCCAGTAGTTAGAGCAATGTTGTGTGCCTTGCTCGGGGTTAGTGCGTGACTGATCAGCAGCCTAACCTTGGCTTTTAAATTAAAAGTATAATATCCAATTCTAAATCATAATTCAATGTTCACTTGATATCATAATCATAGTCACCTGATGATCATTATTCTCAGTTTTGTCGTTTTGACTTGCTGAGCTAGTTAGCTCATTTGTGCGATGTTGTTTATATTCTTTTCGGTTAAAAAGGAACCAGTTGGTAGCGAGGATCCCCAGTCCAGCGCGAGAGCTAGGGGTTCAGGTTGAGGAAGCTGAGCTAGTAGGCTTCTTTTAGGATAATTTAAGTTTGTAAAAGTTTATATTAATGTTTGATACTCAGTATGAGTTTGAAATAGTTGGGATTTGAACGGTTTGTAATATATTAGTGTGTTTGGCTTGTGTGCATACTTTAACCTGTTGCGGTCCGTGGTAGTTGATAAGTAGGGTCACTGCATATATTATTATTATCTTTATTATTGTTATAAGAAGGTTATAATTAAGGTGTGTGTGTGGACCCCAAACTTCTGATCCGGGTTTGGAGGGCGCCACATCTTGTTCCATGAGAAGAAACCCACAGAGGAGTTGAATGGACCAAAAAGTGGAATGAACCTGACTTCATCCTAAGCTCAAATGTTCTGAAAGATCATATTTGAAAAGATGATGAGTTGCTGAAAAATTCTGATTTTAAGACACAACTTAAAGTCACTGCTTTCAGTACTAAATCTCTTCAAGGTCTACACTCCACAACTCAAGCAAAGGTTGATAAACTTCAAGAAACAGCTGATAAGCTAGACATGGAGATCAAATTAGACAAAAAGAGGTTTATCAGACCTATTCAAGAGAAAGTGGAAGCAATTGAGAAAGTTCAATAAAAGCAGCAAGCCCAACTGGATGAGGTCTTACAAAATCAAGCTGCTCAACAAATTCAATTAACTGAGATCCAATCTTCAGTGGAACTCCTTCTTTCTCTACTCCTGTCAGATGGTGCCAAAAAGGCGGAGAAGGTAGTTAAGTCCAAATGCTCAATTAGCAAATCACTGAAGAAAAATGATGATTCTAAATATGACCAGGGAAGCCCTAGCAAGGGCAAAGGTCAAGGTCAAAGCAAGCAAAGCAGCAAAGTTTCTTCACAGAAAATAATTTCTGATTCTAGCAAATCTCCTACACAGAAGAATTTAAGTTCTGAAGCTGTGAATGCTCAAGCTCTGATAGCAAGTTCTGATAATCAAATTCTGATGACAAAGTCTGATGTTCTCATTCAGTCTGAAAGTCAAGAATCTCAGAAGTTTTTACAAACTTTTAGGCTTAAGGGAAGGGAGACTACTGCCTACTATAAGGATCCCAAGATTCAGACTCTTGATGAAGAAATTGCTAAAAGATTGTTTCTCAAGGATAATCCTGATATGGATTTAGACACTCTAAAGAAGTAAGAAGCTAGATTTGCAGCTGAGAAGACAAATCATAAGTCTAAAGCTTCTAATGCAAAGAAACCTCCAAGGCCTAAGGAAAAAAGGAATTGTGATAAAAAAAAAAAAGAACTGCCGCAGAGATTCCTACATCAAGGACTAGATCTCAAACTACTACTGATCCCAAAGACAAGGGAAAAGGAAAAGTTGGGGAGACAATCAAGAAGTAGGAGATGAAGATTCCTCAAATTCTGATGGATCATGTATGCAAGTTGGTTCAGGTGTTTGATGATGCTGCTGCAGAAGATGAAACTGTTGAAACTCTGAAAACAAAGAAGATAACAGAAGAATCTAAGACAACCTCTGACATAGCTCAAGTTTTCAGAGTGAAGACATTTCAGAACAGCAAGCTATAAATGAAACAGCAAATCATGATCAAGTCATCAAGACATCAACCTCTGATAGAGCTCAAGTTGATTTGAACAAGATGACAGTTACTGATAAGAAGAAACTCCTATGGAAAAATGTTAAACCATCAGATCCTAAGAAAAGTCAACTACTATTTGATTTCTTGACTGTTGGATTGAATGCCAGAGAAGCAAGAGACATATTTGGGTTAGGATCAAGCGAAGCCAAGCTGAAAACATGAGTTGAAGTAACTATCAAAGATACAGAAGTAACTATCAAAGATCCATTTTTATTGACTGACATACCACTTGAGGAAGTTACACAGAAACACCTTGATAAGGTTATATCTGTTCAAGTGGTACTTGATGCTCATGATAAGAGTAATGTCAAGGAAAAGTTGATTCTGTTTCTTGAAGATTGAAGAACATACAGAATGTCAGAATCAGATGTGCTGAATAAATCTTTGAAAGAACTTCAATTCTTTCATTGTCTTTTGGAGATAAAGTCTGAGATTACCAGAAGATGGTCAAATTTCATCATGAAGACCATAAGGGATAAAGCCAGAATCTCGGGATCAAGAGTTGTAGAATTTATTCCAAAGATAGTTGAAGATGATCGAAGTAAAATTCCAATGAAGAAGAATTCTGCTAAACTTGTGGTTATTCTGAAAGAGAAATGTCTGTGCTATAATGAAGACTCATCTCATCCAAGGGTAATCAGACTTGGTGATGGTTTGGAAAGAAATCACATTTCAGCACTTAGGACTGCAATCTACCAGATTGGAAGTCAAGATGAAGAACTGAAGCAAGTCAAGGCTACATTAGCTCAAGTCCTGAGAAATACAGAAGAGAAGCTGATATCAAACTTTGTCAGGAATCACTTTGGATTCAGATTGATTCAGTAATATTGGTAAAAGATGCAAGGACTGTAAGTTGTAGTTAGTTGTTTAAATAAACTCTCATTGCATTTGTACTTAAATATTTTTGACATCATCAAATCTATTAACTTGTATATTTTTCATCATTTACAAGTTGGGGGAGATTGTTAGATATATTTGTGATGTCATGTCTAATCTGTTGTGTTTAGTTTCAGAACTTAATATCAGGACTTATCAGGACTTACTGGAAATCAGAACTTACTGAAGTCAGAACTTATATCAGAACTTAAGGCCATCAGGATTTATATCAGGACTTAAGTGCGGGTACTTCAAATAAGGAATGCAGCTGATTTACAGGAGAGGATCTGGACTAAAATAAAGGAAGATATGCATGAAGAGTTAGAAGACTAGAAGACTTGTAAAATGATAATATCTGATTGATATATCTTAGGAGACAGAATCATATTCCATATCAATTAGAAGATATCTTGTAACTGTGTACTATATAAACACAGCTTAGGGTTTACACTATATGTGTTATCATTCACGAGAACATTATTCATTGTAACCTAGCAGCTCTTAGTGATATTGTTCATCACTGAGAGAGTAGTTTAACCTACTTTGTAATAGAGCTTATTATATTGAATAAACTTGATTACTGTTACATACTTGTGTTCTAAATCGATTTGATTGTATAAACATTATATTCAACCCCCTTCTATAGTGTTGTGTGACCTAAAAGGGAGATTGCCCACCTTACACAGGCTTGCTGGCTTTGCTCTTTAGGTTCACACTCACTGCTATCTCTGTGCGAGAGGACATGAAACTGGGGATCACTTCTTCGTTTCATGCCCATACAGTTCTTACATTCTAAAGAACCTTGTAAGTCGCATGCATATCACTCGCACTCAGGGCACTTGGTTGGATCTCTTAACTTCATGGGGCCTCATCTCTAACACTGCTCATAGACTTTTAACCTTGCTTTCCCTTCAAGACTTCTGCTATCACATCTGGAGGGAGCGCAATGCTCGTGCTCATGGTAAAGGTGTCTTTGGACCATTCCAACTACTCTCTGGAATCCCATTGGATATTTGAACTAGATTTAGAAGCTCTAATTGGTTTATGAACCTCGATTGTATATGCGATTTATGTAATTGGTTATATTAGCTTTAAGCCCTCTTTTGCTTGCTATCTTCAATCTAGCATGTTAGATTAATTATAGATAGATTTTCTCTAAGGTTTATCTTACAGCAAGGGTCAATCCCTGTATATTCTTTTTTATTTATACATAGCAGCTTAGCAAAAAAAACCATAGAAGCCTATTGTCAACAAAGATGATCAACTCTACATCTATGATATCAAAGAATTCTCTTATATTGTGCTCTATTTGGATGAATTAGAAGAAGTGAGAGGAATTGATGCTACTACTAAACTTCCAAAGAGATTGATTTTCAGCTACAAGGGTGGTTATAAGAGGATATGGCCATTCTACAAGATTCTTGAGGAAAGCTACAGTGTCTTAATCAAGGTATTTACTATAATGAAGAATGACTTGAGATTCAAAAAGTTTGCTAAATCAGAAATACTCATGAAGATAACTCAAATCAGATAAAGCTGGAGATATCCTAATGCACTGCCAAGGGTTCTAACCATTCTAAAGACTAGAGAAAGGGTGCACATGAAACCTTACTGGATCATGGAGTTTAGAGATGAGAAGTTTATCAGAAGATTTTTTAGAATTGAAGACCAGCTCAAAACTCAAGTAACGAAATTCTCAAGGAGATAAGTAGATGCTAGATGTAAATGAAAAAAATGAAGTTGTGTTTTACAGATAATTTCTACTTCAGATTGAGGAATACAATGAGAAGTTGGGAACGAAAACAAGGGAATCAAGGAAAAGAAAATAACTTGCTCATACTAGAGGAGCACCTTGATAATGGCATGTAAAATTCTTTTAACCTTCTTTATTCATTTCTATTGTAATGAAGCACTTTGCGAATTGTCCACTTTTTAATATATTATCTTTATAGGGTGTTTTGTTATCATCAAGTCAACCTGAATTTATGCCTATAATTCCATTAGACATAAATTGGGGAAGATTGTTAGGAATATATTGTAGTCTTGATGATAACTCACCAAAACACCTTAAGAAGAATTGTTAAGTGTCATTTAAAATCATTTAATGGATAACCATAGTATGTCTATCAGTTGAAGGAGTAACTTATAATAATAAGTGTGTAGCACATTCTGTACACTTTGATAGCTGAGGTATTTGGGAGTTATGGTGATTTCTAAGTCATATTGACTACTAGAAAGATATACAAAATAGGTGGGGTAAGTATAGATATAAAATGCCTTGTAATTTTATATAAATGAAAGAGTATCAACTGCTAAGGAAACATCTTCAACAGCTAAACTACAAGCTTCAATGGATGACTCAATATGCCTTCAACATATAAGCTAATCAAGAGGTCTTCAACTGATATCAGATAAAGCTTCAATGGATGCTAACAAGAAAGATTCAACGGATGATAATAGTATAGTGTCAACGGATGACAACAATGAAACTTCAGTGGATGATCAATAAGATAGGAATTGATAGTAACTTGACAGAGTCATATGAGTTGATAGTGCACACAAGGAATATGGCAGCCTGCTTACAGGTTTTAGAAGAAAGTGAAACATTTTCATTTCCATGCAAAACAAGGATGTACAAAGATGCTATATCTTTCTTGGATTGCAATGGACAGAGAGATGAAGAAGCATGTGCATGGACCTAGCTGTTAGGATTTATATTCTTGTTTTTACACATAAAAAATTGGTTAAATATAAATCAAGTGTAGTAAGTATTTAGATAACAAGTAAGAACTCAAGAGTTGAGCAAACTGTATCTTTAGAAAATACTCTCAAGTTCAAAGTTCTAAGATAATACTTGTAAGTAGTTGTGTGCAATTTACATCACAGAGATTTCTTCAAATATACATCTCTGGTGGAAAGACAAATCCACCAGAAAGTTTTTAAACATTGTGTGTATTTACTTTGTGTGAGAGGAATACTTCAAAAGATTTATTTGCATTCTTTCTTATTCAAAAATACAGTTGTATATTCTATAAAGAGTTTTTTAGAAATAAAAAAGGAACCAGAATTCCATTCAACCCCCTTTCGTAATTCTGTTGTTGTATTGTTGGGAAATAACATATACGCTATCTCATTATTGAAAAGAAATGATACCGTAGGTTATCTTTCATATCTCCCTTATATATTACTGGATTCTTTTAATTAATAGTTTGTTGCAAATTGGAATCTGAGTCCAAATTCATGTCAGGTAATAACCGCGAAAAATCCTCTAAAAATGCTTTCAGAATTCGTTAATTATTACAATTTCCTACCATCAGGTACTGCATTTCTAGCATCTTTTATATGCATTCAATACTTTAACGATCTAAACATAATTTCCTTTTTGATACATACATAATCGAGACTTCTCATTCCGTTTAAGTAGTGTAGGATTATCATTGGTCACGTAACTTATCTGCTTGCTTGGTAGTATTAATACCCTTAATCAATTTATAAAAACATCTTTAGTCTTCTTTAGTCACGTTTTGGCTTCTCCCGGATTAGTGCATCCTCTAAATTTAATGGTTTCACAACTTGAAGGTAATTACACGATCCCGCAAGATGACTCTATTATTATTGTTACAAACAAGATTTGAAACTTTCTTTGCAATATTGGGCTCACTACATGAACTTGGTTTCATACTCTGCGACGTTTACATTTTCTTATTTGTGCTTCAAAAATTTTATTTCCATTTGGTTTCGCATAAATCTTAAAAAATACTGCTAAAAAAAATTCCGTAAATCTTTTCCATGTGATCATACCTGCATCTTCAAAAGCTTTCTTGGACATCCACCATTAATTCGCTTCTCCTTTTAGAAAATAGCCGGCATAGTCAGTCTTTTGTGCTTCCCCAACCCTGATTATGGCCAAAGCTTTTTATATTTATGTTAGTCATGCCATGGCCTCTATCAAGCACGCATACCCTTTAAACTCTTGAGGGTTAACAGATTTAAAAGTTTTTAAGAACATTATGTGATCTGCTTGATGTTATTGTTGCTTCTGTGTTAGATTAGCAGTTTGTTGACAATAAATTTTATAATTTGTTGCCAAACTGAGGGGTTATCTTGAATAGTATCATGGTTACCCGAACGGGTGGTTTCTTCAGGTTGCATATATTAGGAGCAATTGATGATATCAAACGGAAACTATCAGAAGCATCGATGGATGATGACTACAAGCATCGACGGATGATGACTATAAGCATTGACGGATGATGACTACAAGCATCGACGGATGAGTACTACAAGCATCGATGGCTGATAGTGACATCGACGGATGTTGATAATCGACGGATAATGATATCAATGGATGATGATATCAATAGATGATCAAATCAGTAGTTGTCACATCAGTTAATCTTTGAGGAGGAAAAGGAAACAGGAACTCAAGTCGGTGAAGGACTTTATCTCATAAGCAATTGTATAGGTTTTCTTGTTGTTAATAGAATAGGATTCCTTACACATTGGTAGTTGTGCTCTATATAAAGCACATATTAGGTGTATGCTAAAAGCATTGCGACATTGTTATATCTTTCGCATAACCTAGTAGCTCTCAAGGATATTTGTTCATCCTTTTGAGAGAGTCCGATTGTAATAAATTTTTATTAGTTAATATAAAAATTGTTGATTCTGTTAAAGCTTTGTCGAATTGATTGTATTAACTGTATTCACCCCCCTACAGTTGATTAAGGGCCTAACAATTGGTATCAGAGCTTGCTGTTAATGTACAAACAGTTTAAGATCTGAAGTTCAATCAACCATATCAGACAAAGAAGAAGAAGAAATACAGAATCTGAATCTGAAGCCACCACCCTCAGCCACATCACAAATAAGCAGCAACATGAGTATGTATGAAGCAGTCAAAATTCCCATCCTGAAAGTGCATCAATATCCAATCTGGAAAGTCAGGATGCCCATGTGTTTGAAAGACACAGATCCTGAATATCTGAATAGGATCTATGATGGTCCTCATAGACCAATGAAGGTAGTTGTTTTACTTGTAGGAGAAGCAGAGAAGATGATAGACAAACACAGGAAGGACTACTCTCCTGAAGATATCTCATCTATGATGAAGGATGCTAGGGTCTGACATATCCTGCACAGTAGTCTTGATTGTGTTATGTCCAATAGAGTCATTGGATATAAGACATCAAAAGAGATATGGGATGCTTTAGATATAAAGTGTCAAGGTACAACTGCTATCAAGAAGAACAGGAGGACAATACTTACTTAAGAATATGAGCACTTTGACTCAAAGGATAATGAGTCCTTAACTGAGATCTATGATAGATTTCAGAAGTTGCTGAATGACTTATCCCTTGTCGACAAAGAATATGATTTAGAGGAATCAAACCTGAAGTTCTTACTTGCTCTTCCTGAAAAGTGGGACTATAAAGTCACATCAATAAGGGATAATTATGAACTTAATGACACACCTCTAGATGAGATCTATGGAATTCTAAAAACTCATGAACTAGAGATGGAGCAAAGAAGAAAGAGGAAAGGATCAAAAGCTAGACCAGTTGCACTCAAGGTTGAAGAGAAGCCAAAGGAGAAAGCTAGGAGAAAAAGCTACTCCAAAGGGAAAGCCATGATTACAAAGTCAGATACTGAATCATCAAATTCTGATGATGACTCAAATACTGATACTGAATCAGATACTGACAGCGATCATAAGAATAATGAAGATATGGAACAAATGGCTGCCCTACTGGTTTAAAGATTCAAGAAGATGGTCTACAAGAACTTCAGGAATGGGAGAAGATTTTTTAAAAAAAGGTTCAAGTTCCTCAAACTCTGATAAGAAGAACAACAGAAGAAATACTGATGTGAAGGAATCAAGATCTGGAAAACTTGGCAAGTCAAAAGAGAGATGTTACAATTATTATGGAATTGGACACTTTGCAGCTGACTGCAAAAAACCCATAGCTGAGAAGAAACAAACCTTGATCTCAAGGAAAAGAAACTGGGATGATTCATCATATTCAGATGATAGAGTTAATTATGCTCTCATGGCAAAAGCTGATGCTGAGTATAACAATGTTGAATTAAAGGTACTTCAGTCTACTCTTACTTTTGATATTGATGATATCTATGAGTTAAGATTATATCTTAAGTCTCCGCATGTTAGTTTTAGGGATCAAACCTTAGAGAATAATAGAATTAAGAGTGAAAACTCTGTATTAAAGAAAAGGAATGATTACCTAGAAATTAAGTTGCTTTCCATGCTATAAATTCAAAAAGAAAGATATAATATTATTTATGTTAAAGAAAAATTGTTAGAAAAACATGCTTATCTAGCGAAGGAGATAGCAAAAGAAAGAGAAGTCATTAAAATTTGGACTAAATCAGGAAAATCAACTCAGGAATTCTAGAGAATGGTTGTTGGGGATCAGGATTAGGATACTCAGCTAGATCTAATTCTGATAAGAAAAGTGGAAAAAAACTGAGATAACGGAACCCATAAAAACTGATAGCAATGTCAAACTGAACAAGGTTCAAATAAAGACCATTAAGTTTAATCGTAGTGCTAATACTGTTAAGTCAATTCATGAGGAAGGTACTACCTCAGCACCTAGATCAAACTTAATTACTGAAAAGAGTGAACAAGTTCTGTAATGTCCCATATTTTCAAATATTATTATTATAATTATTTGGAATTATTTACGTGATTTTATGTGAATTTTAGTGAATTATATGATAAGTAAAATTGATGTTCGGGTGTTTATATGTGATATTCTTTGAGTATTTTAATTTTTATATGTCCAGAATAAAATATGGATAATTGTGATATTTTCCTGGTAATTTTTGGATTGTTATATGATTTTATAATGATTTATGGATTTATTAATTATTTTCTGAATAATTATAAAAATATTCTATAAAGCCGGGAATCTTCCAACTTCAACCGTTTTTGCGGTTTTACAACCCGAAACACTTCCGAAAACTCCTTCCTAACCTAATCTGGTAATTCCGGATATTTTCCGTGTTTTTACTTTTTCGATCCCGATTACAGTTTGACCTGTGCGCGTCCTGGCGCAAAATTTTCCATACGATAATCATTTCGATAAATCAACAAAACCCGTATTCTCGAGAGACGGGATATTTTTACATTATTTTCTGATTCTCTGATTCGAAAACTAGGGTTTATTTGATATGAATGTTCCTAATCGAGAATTGGGCGTTTCTGCCCTGGGGTTATTATTTGTTTTTGATGATTGAATCATGTTCCCTCCTAAATTTAGACTCGATTGGTATATATAAATCTAACAGACCATTCCTGGATCACCTATAATTGGCCACGCCGGAGTTTGGTCGAATTTCGCCAGGTTTTATCGTTTTCGCCGGAGTATTAGTTCTGGGCATCGTTTATGAAACTGGTTGATGATTCTATACTTCTGGACTGAATCTTGATGCAAAGCATGAAAGAACCCTGTTGCTTGGCTGAGATTTGGGGCCAACCGGAGGTTCGCCGGAACTCCCAACGCCACCGGAATCTGGAATTGGTCCGGTGGGTCTAGGTTATTCTTGGCAACCCGGTTTGACCCGGTTTCAACCCGTTTGGGTTATTTCCCGACCCGCTTTTGATCTGATTTCCCCCAAACTTTATTCTTATCAACTGTTTTTGGATTTTCCTTTTAAAATAATTCAAAAATCCTATTTTTAATTTCTAAAAATTCATTTTTATTTTGAAAATCATTATTTTAATTCTGAAAATTTATTTTAATTCAAAAACAAATCCAAATTATTTAGTTAATTAATTTTAGTTGATAATTAATTATTTAATTAGTTAATTAATTTAAATATTAATTGATTAATTAATTTAATTAGTTATTACTTAATTTTAATTGATTATTTAATTAGATTTAATTATTTATTATTGATTTAAAAATTCTGAAAAATAGTTTCGAGCTTTAGAATATTATTTTAAATTATTTTTCGGGCTCGATAATTATTATAATATTAGTATTGGGTGTTTGAGCCCTATTATTTAATTATTAAATGATTCGGAGACCCGTTTTAATTCCGAAAAATGTTCAAAAATTCATAATAAATCAATCATTCGTCCGTTTAATACGAAATGAACGCCTCTAGACTCATAAAAATATTTCGCTTTCACTAAAAATACTTTCGAGACCCAAATCCTTTTTGTTTTGAAAGGTCGCTTGTTTTACGAATCATTCTAGGTCGATTTTTGATCGATAAATCATATTTTTATCTGATTTCAGTTTAAAATATACCGAGTCAAACCTTTTAGTAAACCAAGTCATATGTGATACGAATTATGTGATATATGAGTTATGTGCTTATGTGCTTTGTGAATTATGTGTGTATGTGGATCAAAGGTCCTGTGTTTGTCTGTTATATTTATGTGTGGGCTATCGTATGGGTAGACGGTAGGCTTTTGACGCGCAGTTCGTCGAGTGATTATCGATTAGACGATTAAAGTTGTATCTTTTAATTATAGATGCTGATCATTCGAATGATCAGGACAAGGTGTTGGATAAAGAATGAAATGGGATAGTATTGGATATTTGACTTCTAGCAATCGCAGGAGCAGCATAGCGGTGAAGTGTTGAAAAGAAAGACGGTGATGTTTTGAGACAGAATGTCAGAATATATGTGTCATTGCGAGTGTGACTAACTGCTAAATCCCAAAGGCAAGTATCCCTATCATTGCTTATTGTTCAAGTGATATTTATTTTGACGCTTATTATGCAAGTATTGTTTTCCCTATTCAGTTCGTAATAGATAAATATTTTACATATCGCTGAATTAAATGATTCCGTTTATGCAAGTATTCTTCTGCTATTCAATGTTCAGAATATCTAAGTGATTTTACTTATCAAACTACTGGATTTATAAATGTTTTATATTTTGAGAAAGATGATTTTGTTGCGAGTATTCCTACCCAAGTGAATGGGGGGAATAAAAGTATTTAGGATGTCGATTGATTCGGCTCCTTTTTCAATAAAAAGGTTTTTAAGATTGGAATGGTTACTGGTTACTGGTTACAGCGTAGGTGATCGAGATATCGGTCCAGCTGTAATATCTTTCAAGGCTTGTTATGCCTTTTCTAGCGCCCTATAGGTACCGTATGTCTTCGAAATATGGGTAGTACCTATATTTACGGTATGGCTGCGGGATACCAGTGTTGTTTCGCGACTGATCATCGGGAACAGCATGAAATGTTATTGGTTCCAATCTAAATTGATATCTAAATTTCTTTATTGTTTTGATAATCATAAAACAAATGATTTATCAACTGATTCTGTTTTGGATTAAAAGTGAATTGTGGTTTTGATTCAGATTCTGATTTATGCTGATACTTATGTTGTTGTTAAATATCAAAGGTGGTATTAGTATAGATGATTGATGTTGACTTCAGTATGGAATGTTGTGAGCATCAAAGTTCGTATTGATATCTAATTTGATATGACAACAAAATAAGTATTAATTTCAAGAGTTCGATTTTGAGTAAAGTTTATGATTCAATCCATAATCATTGTTTCATGTTATTATGGTTTACGATATTTCCGTAAACACTATTTTACGAGTTTTATTCTCATCAAGATTCAGAGTATTGCTGAAGCATTTCGCTCAAAAATATCAAAATAGTTTTAATTAAAATTAAGGAACCAATTCTGGGGTTCCTCAACTAAAATTTTATGATTCAGCAATTATAATTTTAAATGTTCTGCTCTAATGCAGATGTCGGTTTTATATCAAAAGACCCTACATATGTCATAATGATCTTGCTAAGCATTTCTTTCACTCATACTTGCATGTTCTCAAATTTAACCTCCAGTGAGGATTAACTTGCGCTGTTTAGCTACGTAATTCGAGGAAGCAAAGAAGAAGCTCTTGGAAGGTGGTTGGTCCAGGGTTTGCGGGCTAGTGTAAGTTTTATTGTGTAAAGGTGTTTATATTATATTATATTATAGTTGTATATTTTATTTGGGCCTAGTATACTTCATTTCAAAGTTATACTAGTGGGTTTATCTTTGAGTTTGGAATTTGTTGAAAAGAGTTTTAAAATAAAGTGAAAATTTATTTGTGGAATTTGGATTTCTTGTTTCTAGAACTGTAACCTTAAAAGATCTTGGATTAGTTTGGGGTCATAAATGATAAATATCTTCCGCTGGCATTTGTTTATTGATCTAACAGGCTAATTTGGATTGAGGTTTTATAGTGACGACCAAATCCTTTGACCCCAGATTTGGGGGCGTTACAAGTTCATATAAAGTCAATAAATATTGGTTCAATGACTCAGAAATAGCTTAAGAAAAGCTAAAGGATCTATACATGAAAGACAAGAAGAAAAGGTCTAGGAAAAATAGGAATGGCAATGTAGGTGTTAATAAGAATGGAAATTCATGGATCAAGGGGAGGTTCGTCTTCAAGGAGTCAACTTCCATCTGCAAGAAAATGGTTTAAATCACACACACCTGACTTAATCATTGGAAACCCTAACAGTGGTGTAAAAACAAGAAAAGCCACTCAGAATGAATGTCTCTACCATTCTTTTCTATCTCAAACTGAACCTAAAAAGGTTGAAGAAGCTCTGCAAGATGCTGACTGGGTCACGCAATGCAAGAAGAGCTCAATGAATTTGAAAGGAACAAAGTCTGGACTCTTGTGCTAAGACCAAAGAATAGATCTGTAGTTGGCACAAAGTGGGTGTTTAGAATTAAAACTGACAATGAGGGTATTGTTATAAGGAACAAAGCAAGACTTGTTGCAAAGGGTTACTCATAACAAGAAGTCATTGATTATAATGAAACATTTTCTCCAGTTACAAGGCTAGAGGAAATAAGAATCTTTTTTATCAATGCTGCTCACAAGATGTTTAAGGTGTTCCAAATGGATGTGAAGAGTGTATTCTTAAATGGAGAACTCGAAGAGGAAGTTTATGTTAAACAGCCTTTAGGGTTCAATGATCAAAGGTATCCAGATCATGTCTACTTACTGGATAAAGCACTATATAGACTGAAGCAAGCTCCAAGGGCCTGGTATGAAACACTTGCTTTATTTCTGCTAGAGAGTGATTTCACAAGAGGTACAGTTGATAAAACTCTCATTTATGAATACCATGATAAGGATTTATTATTAGTACAAATATATGTTGATGATATCATTTTTGGATCTACTAATGATAAACTTTGTGAGAGATTTTCAAAGCTAATGCAGTCCAGGTATAAAATGAGTATGATGGGAAAATTGAGTTATTTTCTGGGGTTACAAGTTAAACAGACTGATGAAAGAATCTTCATAAATCAATCCAAATACACCGGAAATCTACTCAAAAGATTTGGAATGCAAGACTGTTCAAATACATCAACTCATATGGCCACTGCAACCAAGTTAGATTCAAACACTGGTTCTTCAGTAGATATAACTAAAAAAGTCAATTTCCACATCAACTGCAGAAGCAGAATACATTGTTTCAGGAAGCTATTGTGCTCAAATTCTATGGATAAAGAATTAAATACTGGATTATGGGTTAGACTATTCTTCTATTCCTTTATATTTTGATAATCAAAGTGTTATCGCAATGACAGGAAATCCAGTGCAGCATTCAATGACTAAGCACATCGATATCAAATACCATTTCATAAGGGAACATGTGGAAGCTGGTACAGTGGAATTGGTCTTTGTTCCAATAGATCAGCAAGTAGCACATATTCACCAAGCCTCTGAAGCTACATTCACAAGGTTGGTGAATGAATTGGGAATGATTTCTGGATAATTCTCATACTCTGATAATTAAGTCTACTGATATTATTGAAGCATGGTATCTTATTATTTTTTAGTACTCTTTAGATATTGATTCTGATGCTAAATGTTGATGCCATGATAACATGCAAATTGTGCTAAATGAGTTTATGTGAAAACTGTATGTTGAACTACTGATTTTGTTTACATATTTTGTTATTAGTTAAACTTGCTTTGACTAATAGTTTATGTCAGTAGTTGATAAGTTCTGATATTGTAAAAACCCAGTTTTAATTGATAAGTCCTGATAATTATAATTAAAATGCTGATAATGATCAAGACTTGATTGATTGTTATACTTTGTGATTATTTTGAATTTCTTCAAAATAAATTGTTAAACAGTATTTTTTATTATACAGTGAGATAGTGGAATATCTTTTAGTTGCTTAAATGGATTAGTTATTGAAGCAAGTATTTTGTAATACTTGAGTATTTACATTGGGAATAGGAATTTGAAGAGAGATATTACTTTTTGCTTACCTAGATACGCGTAATCGTGTATTTGCATTATGGTCAGTTATTACTTGGTAAGTCAAAAAGTCTCTTCAGTTTCTAAACCTTTCTGATATAAATACAACCCTCTACTCTCAAAAGTTCTTACTTCCATTTCTCTCACAAATACCAAATATACTCAATTGCTTCATTCAGAATCTATGGCCACTGTCTATTCTCTTTCACATGGAGTTTACCGTCCAGTAGCAAATCCTGAATATGGAAGAGTGTATTTCGACATTGTTCGGCTTAAGGTAGTTTTCTACGGCTAAGATTATCCTCTCTTTGAGATCCCTCGGTCAATTCTTGATCGACTGAACTCAGATGATACTTAGTCTCTTCATCTCTTTAGACTAGACGTTTAGTTTGAAAAAATGAGACGAGCTGATGTGGCTACACAACAGCTTCTTGAGGAAAAGCAACGCCGCCTGATGAGGTTGGCTTTGCAGGAGAATATCATTTCTTTTGCAGGTTTTATGTCTCAAATCTTTCATCGGAGGACAATGAAGAAGTTGGAAGAAGAGAAGAAGAAGAAGTTCGAGTAGTTAGATTGTTCATGGTTTTATGCTTAAAATTCTATAAAATCTTGTATTTTGCTTCTTAATTATTAATGAAAATATTTTTGTCTTCTTTGACTCTTTATGTGAATGAATGAATACTTGTTTACTTTCTTGTTTGTATTTGAATGATTTTAATTGTCATATTTAAATCAGTTTTGCATGCTTAATTTCAGATGTTTTTAATAGTGCATGTGAAGAAACTAATCTCTGTTTGAGTTCATATGTTCACTACAGTACAGATTGAGCACATTACAAGAAGTAACGGGAGTAACTGAAGAAATTTATGAAAGATTTAATTCTGAGTTCACGAGAATTATAATCTTTGAGTGTTGCATTCAATCCAAATTCTTTGAAACTTTCTTTTTATCACCAAGAAAGTTGTCCACACTCAATCTAAATATCATAAATCTTATATCTTAAATTTCTTCTCATAACTAAAACACTTGAATTCTTTTCTCAAATGTTGCCAAAAATCAAGTGACATAATTCTTGAATTATGTTCACCACTCATAAACAACATTAAGTTGGTTAGAGACTACTTGTTGAGGTAGATCTCAATGATACTACCAGAGACATAGAGGTTTCATCAGTTTTTACTGAAGACTTTGTGATAGCTTTAAATAAACACATTCAAGTGTTAGTTCTTTGCAAGAAGAACAAGGTTTATGATCATGGTACATGACAGTTCCTGATCAAATCCTCTCCAATTCAAATGGAGGTTCTCATTATTGATGAACAACAACTGTCATAACCACAGTATCAACTGTGAGCTAAATTGGTGATTCATAAGGTATAATATTGTTATTACTTTATCAACATTTATTTTAAATACTGATCTAGTTCTTTCAGCATTTATTACATTTTTCATGATATATATCATGTTGGCATGATTACTACTAGACCTTATTTAAGGATTACCTCTAGATGTATGACCACAGATCACCCTTCTTTAGCCACCTCTTATTTCTGTAGGATAATCTTTCTGAGCCTTTTTCTGTGAGATGTGTGAAAAGATTGTGAGAAAAACAAAATTTTAGAGTGGAATGATCATTCCTGGCAAAAGGAGAGGTAGATGAAAGATAGGATTTAGTAATCCTTGTGAGGAAGCTCTGACTATTAAAAGTCATGAGATGTCTGGTGTGAGGAGTAGTGAGACTACTTTAAAAGAATAGAGAGATTAAGGTTTATTTGCTATATGTTTACAGGTTCTTAGAGTTCTAAAGACATAGATGTTGAACAATAGTCTATTGAACATCAAGAAAACTCTGATGTACCAAAGGCTATTAATCTTCCTACAAGTCTAAGTACTGATACTTTCTTGCAGTCCATACATTCTACTATTCCACCATATAGTATAATCGTTATTTTTGTTGAAAACAGTCCATTTATTCCACTTTACCATCATCAGAGGAAATCCTTGTTGTTGCTGAAGATGTAGTAGCACAACAGTCCATTCATAAAGTTTCATCCATTTCAAAATCACCATGGCATGTTACAGGAACTGAAGTTCTGGAACTTAATCTCGAAGCTCCAATTCATTTATCTAATATACTTAAAGATGTGGAGTTAACTTGTGAAGGTGTGGAAGCTTCTAAAAGTACTGGATCACATATTGCACCAATTTCTCATTCAAATCTTCATGCTGAAGCTAGTGATACAGTTCAGCAATTATTGCAAAATCCGGTTGTTGTTGAAGAATCTAATGATGGTGAAGAACCTAATGCTTCTAAAGCTATTATAGATCCTAAGGATGATCTATTCTTCCCTGAAGATATGCCTATATATGTGATACAACATAAACTGAAAGAGGTAGATGCTACAAAAGAAAAGGATTATTCTGATAATCTCTGGAATGCTCATTGGAAAGATAATACATATCCTATTTCCAGAACACAAGCTGTTGCACATCTGGAAACAGCAGAATAGAAGATTATAAATCCTGATATGCTAAGTCATCTGAAAGCATAAACTTTAGTTTTCAGATCCTTACACACAGCTCATGAAGCAACTACTACTCAAATCTATCAGATTAAAGAATCTTTGATTTCTTCAAAGCTGACTATTCATCAGGAAATTCAGAAACAAATTTCACCAATAGTTTCCAGATAAACTACAATTAAATCCATTCAAGCTAGATTGGAAGCTAAACAAGATTAAATGTCTGCTCAACTTACAGAAGCACATAATTCAATGGAGCTAATTCTTTCTCTATTGCTTGGTGATTATGCCAAAAAGAGGGAGAATATTATTAAATCTAACTGCAAGTCATTGAAAAGTACTGATGCTGAAAATTCTGATGGAGGTAATAAAGGGGGGCAGAAGGATAGCAAAATGAGAAAAAAAAGAGTTGAAGATTTAACATTGCTGATGAAGACCAAGGTATTCTGGACATAGAAGCTGGTGCTGATGTAAGTTAATTTCTTCAATCTCTGAAAGAGAAACATCTCTGTTCTACAAGGATTCGAAGATTCAGTTATTTGACTCTAAGGAGAGTAGAAAAATATTTGCAAAAGAAAATTCTAGAGTTGATCTTGAACAGCTACGACAAATGGAGGAAGACTTCAAGAATTCCATGAAGACGGCAAATGTAGACATTGCTGTTATTTATCTAGTACTTTATGAAGATGATCCTTCTAACAGACCAGCCAGAGGTGAAGTTATAAGGGAAATCAGTCAAGCAAAAGATCTCAGATCACAAATTACAGTAATTGTTGACTTGAAACTTAAAGGAAAAGAGAAGATAAAAGAGAAGTCAAAGATTTCAAAGTCTAAAGCCAAAGCTGTTGGAAAGAAGAAGAAGGAAATTTTTTGAAGCATTCTAAGCTGAGGAAGTGGAATTAACCTCTGACATTACTCAAGTTAAAGAAGCAGTTCAGGATGAAGAGTAAAGTCTGATATTCACTGAAGCAAGATTGAATATGCAAACATGATTCCTGCATTTAGATAGTTTTGACATCATCAATTTGAACTTGTCCATATTTCTATGATGAACAAGTGGAGGGAGATTGTTAGAAGCAATTGATGATATCAAACAGAAACTATCAGAAGCATCGACGGATGATGACTACAAGCATCGACGGATGATGACTACAAGCATCGACGGATGATGGTGACATCGATGGATGTTGATGATCGACGGATAATGATATCAATGGATAATAATGTCAATGGATTATGAAATCAGTATTTGTCACATCAGTTGATCTTTGAAGAGGAAAAGAAAACAGGAACTCAAGTCGGTGAAGGACTTTATCTCAGAAGCAATTGTATAGGTTTTCTTGTTATTAATAGAATAGTATTCCATATACATTGGTAGTTGTGCTCTATATAAAGCACATATTAGGTGTATGCTAAAAGCATTGCGACATTGTTATATCTTTCATATAACCTAGCAACTCTCAAGGATATCTGTTCATCCATTTGAGAGAATATGGTTGTAACAAGTTTTTATCATTTACTATAAAAACTGTTGATTATGTTGAAGATTTGTCGAATTGATTGTATTAACTATATTCACCCCCTACAGTTGATTAAGGGCCTAACATCATAATTCTTTTGATAGAACCGAAAGCACGACATTCTCTTGTAAGGAAATCAGCATACAGATTCTCGACAACTTGACAAATTTTCTCCTTTGGATCCCCATTTACAACTTGGGTCTTATAGTTCAAATTTTCTTGTCAACTTTAAGTGTACCTAGTAAAGTAGGTGTGTCATTCCTAGTGCGGTGCCCAAGAAGTGGCTGACAATAACAAGAAACTTCTGACTAGAAAGGTGCCTTGGGAACTTGCAACTTTGGCTCTCCAATCAACTATTTGCCTCAAACCTAGAACCTTTCCTTATACAAAATTCTCAAAAGAATTAATCTCACATCCATATAAAACCACATGAAAGTCGGGGTAGTTCACCCAATATCCGTCAAGTTGTCGACTTTTCGTAACTATAAGGTCCGGGTACTCAATCAACATATGCGCCTCACACCTATCAACGTATCTTATCTTAGTAATCAATACCATGCCCGATAATCTCAACTCAAGCTCAACATGAGTTTATTTAAGATCTTCTCTATCTCATATAACCTGCCAATCTTATCTTAACTTCTACTATTTCTTATTTCAGAAACCAATAACCTATAGTTTTGATAAAAATAGTGACAGCCCCCAGATTCTGGGTTAGGATTGGGTGTTAGTAAACCATTTTGAACAATATAAACCTGTATATTAAGATACATATAAAGATGACCCCTCAATTCTGGATCGATTACAGGTTATGGTATGAAATAAGAATCTGAACATCTAAATTTTATAACAACTAACTCAACTTTATTACCACTTTACCAACTTCCTCGTCTTATGCACTCTAACCTATCCAACTCACTGAAGCTGGAATCTTTACATTTCGCTGCCTATTGTGAGTTATCTACATTTATTCTTAGGTGATACTAAAAGAATAAGAAAAGAACAGAGTAAAAAAGAGCCAAAAATGCCCAGCAAGTACCATAATTTGATTTCAAGGTATCAATATCAAAAGAAACCACTGGAAATAATTTTTCAATAGTTTTATAACCATCTTTATTCAATTACATAGTTGAGCGAATAAAACGTATTGGCCCTTACCAGCCTTCAATCTAGATCAGATTTCTCTGAAAAAGAACAATGAACAATTCACCGATTCATCTCCTCAATCAATTATTTTCATCAGTTTTGTAATCATAAAACTATCCAAGAAAGAATGCCATTAATGGAGATCAGCAATAAATTACACTAGACACTAGAACCAACATATGTACTATACTTTGACTGATCATCAGAGTATAAATCATACGGTCAATTCCATCCCTGGCCTTTAGGGTCCAGTCCATCCCTGGCCCTTTTTCGTAATCATCCAGTCCGTAGAGTATTTTGATAAAAAACAATTTGGTTAAAACATTATAATTCAGGGTTTGCAAATAACCCAGAACAATAGATATTTGGTCAAGAGATCATAAATCATAATAAAAGAACAAGAATAAGAGATATTCACATAATAAATATTTATTGCAGCAAAAACTAAAATATTAAACTATTCTGAATTTAGAATAAGAGAGAAATACTTGCCTCAGTTGATCAACTATCTTATCTTTGACCATCTGCAATATAACCTGACTCGGGTATATCTATATTCCCATCGACAGACCATCTGACCTTTACTTGTCAGTCACCATTCTATGTTCACCTTATCTCTGTATTTATTCTTCTCATGTATCAAATATAAACAAGCTTCACTTTTAATCTCTCAGTCCGGCCTTGAACGCCTCGAACTATGTGTATCTATCATAAAAGATACTATTTTAATTAACTTACAATATATAATTATCTAGTCTACATGTTTATCCTTCTCGCCAACCAACTCGATGATAATAGATAAGGATCACATCTAATTATATAAATTTTAAGAGACACATGGACACGTAATTCACATAGCACATAAACACATAAGGCACGTATCACATGATTCATATAATTTATGATTCAATTCATAACAACATTCGAATCGGTATATTTACAGATAAAATTAATTGATTAAAGGAATTAATCAATTAATTCAATCATAAATAATTAATCAAAATAAATTATAAATAATTAAATCAAATTTCGATTTTTGAAAATAATAAAAGAAAATAATATTTTTGGCATTTAAAAATAATTTAGTTAATTACTAAAATAATTAAGCAAATTATTTTTAACATTAAATTTATATTTTTTTTAAAAAAAAATAATTCATAGAAACAGGTTTGGGGTTGGGGTTATCTTCCCCATTGAACCAAACGACGGCCTGAGAGGGGAATGACCGGATTTTGGCCGGACCTCGGCCGGAATCTGGGTTCAACCCCAGAAATCGGTGAGTTTACCATTTTCCGGTGAACCTCCATTTGAGGCCAAAACATAATGGTTGGAGCCCGTTTTAAAACCCAAATCAATCCTTACGATCTCAACAGCTCAAACAACAACACAACAACCTCGACTAATACTGAAATCAATTTCTCGGTCAAAAACAAAGAACAGCCGGCGAGCTTCTTGGAGAATCGCGATTCCTTGACCAAACCCAGTGATTTATATACGAAATCGAAGCTCAAGACACACACAATATGTACATATAATCCTAACTAACAACCGATTCATATATAAATTATAAAATCAAAATTAAAATCATACAAAAACCATAAACTTTACTTCATCCTTCCTGAACTACAACATCCCCAAAAATTATGCTAATCGATTGTACACAATATCATAAAGATATTTAAAACATCAAAATAAGCCAAAAATCAGCATACAAGAAACCCCCAAATTCGACTATAAACCATAATTTTCGAATTGAAAAATTACAAATATATGAAATGATTTGATGCAATAATCTGATAGAGCTCTTCACGGGATTCAATTTGATTATAAATATGACCAGATTTGCTTTCCAGATCAACCCAAAATCATGCTTTGATTCCAAGAACACAATCTGAAACCCTAACCCTAATTTCAGAGAATTTTCTAAATTTTTTATTTATTTATCTGATTTTTATAAAAATAAATAATAATTAAAATCTATTTATAATTACAAAATAATACCAAAAATTATTTAGGGCCTATTTATATCATTTAATAAAAATAATTAGCCCAAAATTAATAACTAACGGGGAATAATTCTTAATCCAATAAATATAAAATTTATGCCAAAATTCCCCAAAAATTAGGAATAATCCAAAAATGCGAAAATATTGAAAATTTGACAGTCCCACAATTTTATAAAAATGAAAATACGATATTTGTGGGATTTGACGTCGCAGTAGGGGCCCGGTCCGATAATCCTTTGGAAAACAAAATATTTCCTAAATTAATAATAAACCCCAAAAACAATTATAACGTTTGCAAATACACGCAAAACAATATAAAACAGGTACCACGTATTAAGCGCTTTGGTAGCATCCAAATTGCGTATAATTTTATATAAATGAATTTATAACACATAACGAGTATCCGAAAAATATCTGGTTCTTACAGAACCACATACAAATCCACCCCGTGCTAAATTATGGCCATCAATATTTTAAGTAATAATAAACACATAATTTTTCATTCAACACATGACAAAATAGTCGTCATTTTCACTGGTTCTTACATTACTCATAATTTGAGGGAGATTGTTAGGTATAAGACATATTTATATCATCATAACAAGCCTACTCAAGTCACAATGTTTATTTTGCATGAATTGATGGAGTCTATCATTTGTATTAGTGATAGATTTCAAAATATTGTCCTCATTGTATCATAGACAACTCATAATGTTATAAGAGCTTAGAGTAAGTCATACAACAGTCGTGTGCATTATTGTTATAGAATAAATTAATTTGGTAGAAGCTCAATAAAGATTGTTCAAGCAGCAAGTTGAAGATAGAAGACCAATAAAGTTGCAGAAAAGCTCTAAGTCCAATATCATGAAGTCTATAAGAGTTTATCATATCGTGAAGTCTATCAGAGTTTATCATATCGAGGAGTATGTCCGAGTCTACAACCACACCGAGAAGTCCCAAGTTTGACTTATGTAGAGAAGTCCAAACTTGTGTCAGATCGTAAATTCTGATTTTGTACTACATCGAGAAGTCAAGAAAATGCTAAACAGTGAAGTGCAGAATTATACTACATCGACGAGTCCAAAGTAAACTGGATAGTGTGGTCGAGTAAAATAGAGTTCACGATATCTCACTCGACCTCTTCCCAACAGGACAAATGAAGGTATAAATTATCGAAAATGAAGAAATTGATCACTACAGTATCTTGTACATGGACGTGGTTTATGGACATGTGTCAAGCCTATAACCAAACTTGGAGAGAAAGAAAATAAAGCCATCAGCAAAAGATCATAAGTGAATATCGGAATGAAGTGGTCCTCAAAAAGCTGCTATGTGTTCCCTAGAAGGATAGGATTGTTTGTTGTAAATGGATAAGAAATATGGTAGTACAAGACATTATTAATAGTGTGATCATCTCATCTTTAGCTGTATGAAACATTGAGCAAAAACATCTTGTAATATTTTCTCTCTCTCTGTAAGCCAACTCGAGAAATTGTTCTTGAGAAGAAGCTAAGAAAAAACAACTTTGTTTTTCTTAGGAGTTGTAGCATAATTTATTTATATCATATATAAAGTACATTAATTTATAATCTATGTGTCTTTTTATTCTTTAAATTGCAACAACTCATTAATTTCCATTATGTTTCCATCTTTCGGAAAAAAGTTCGAAAAGTTTCAAACTAGTCATTCACACCCCGCTTGCCTAATTTTTGGTTTCTTATTTGCTAAAAGTTATCCTAAATATGATAGGGTTGGGAGGAGCTCAAAATGGTACAATTGTATGAATGGATATGTCATTCAGGAACCTACCTAAAGAAAGGGATCAGATTTTGAGAAGAAAAATAAGTTATTGTCTATTGAATCTGATCCTCCTAAACACAATCCATTACTGTTGAATTTTTTGAAACAATATCCATCTGGAAAGGAACTAAGTAATAAACATGGGTTTGATTTTCCTGATGTTAAGATCTATATTTGTGGTGAGATGCCACTCAAAGATCCTTATCAATTGGTAGTGATAGGGAGTAAAATAAACCCTGATTGCGTAATTAATATCGCATTAATAATACCAGAATTTGGCTGACAGTTAAGCCCATTAGAAATAGCCCAAAGCCCTGAATATTAATTAATTTAGTAATTAATTAATAAGGGATAAATAAGCTGATTAATAAAGTCCAAATGAGGGCACAATTCCTTGGAGATTGACCTCCAAGAAATCTCATAGGATAAGGAATTGGTTTCCTACTTCCTAGGACTCCAAATTCCGTTCTAATTCAGAGACTTGCCCACCAAGTCTCCCAACATCTATATAAGGGGTCTCACCCCATAAATCACAACTACGTTTTTTGACTTGATCCTTGGCACACAGCAAGGTACGTAGGCATCTTGTTAAGGCAGATCGAGTCACGATACACAAGATCAGTCAAATTGAGCCTCGAAGCTCACGAACCCTAGCAATAAATATACCCTAAGTTTTTATCCGTAACATATGGCGCCATCTGTAGGAATTGAACAACAACCATGGCGAGAACACGGAGTGGAAACAGCGCCCCTGAAGGAACACCAGCTGGAACAACTCAAATAATTTCATCGACGGTGGAGATACCCCCACACTCATCCTATGCTTCTATCCAAGGAGGAACCCCAATAGGGGCAACCGATCCTCAGCGACAAGGGACGCGTCCCCCGGCTCTACAAGGGATGAATCCACCGGCCCCTCAAGGGACGAATTCCCAATTTCAGCAGCTACATGCACCTGTGAATCCTCAACCCGTTGGGTATAAGTATTCCACTATTGTGACCACTAACCCCCTTATGGAATGCCCTTTTATCCCAAAGTTGGAGGAAGTGGACATACAAATCAGAGTGAAGCACACGGGAAAATGCCCCTACATATGCGGTTTGGCTCCCATTCCAGAAGATCAAGAATTCTCTGGGCCTTACACTGAGAGGGACTCCGAATCTTCGGATGATGATGTGGCTCCAAGAAGGAGGCATGCTGGTAAAGAGGTGATGCCTGATGGTAATCAGCGTCTTAGGGGCACCCAAGGGACGAATCCCCAGGAAGTGTAGGAGAGAATCAGGGCTCACGAGGCTGAGATCCAAAGGCTGAAGTGTGACCTGGATGCGCACCTGACCCCAAGACCCCCACTACCTCCGAGGAGAAAAAATCCTCCTCCAATCATAGACCTGGATGGTCCGTTGCAAAGAAGGGTTGTTGTCCCAAGGGCTGACCCAAGTAATCTACTACCCCTAGGAGATCCTGATGATCCCCTCCACCATTTACTGAAGAGATAATGAATGCCCATATCTCAAGGATGTTTAAGATGCCCACTATTAAAGCTTATGATGGCACTGGATATCCCGTTAATCATGTTAGGACATTCTCTAATGCACTATTGTTGCAGCCCGTAAATGATGCTATAAAGTGTCGGGCCTTTCCTCAAACCCTGTCGGGAATGCCTCAAAGATGGTATAGCCATTTGCCTCCGAATTCTATTGGGTCCTTCAGATAGCTAAATCAAGGTTTTATTAAGCAATTCAGTGGGAGAGTGCATGAGAAAAGTTCTGCATCCCTTGTGAGCATTGTATAGGGAGTAAAAGAGTCATTGAGAGACTATCTGGATTATTTTACTAAGGAAGCTTTGGAGGTCTCAGACCTTGATGACAAGGTATTTATGATAGCACTGCAACAGGGAACTTGGGATGAGTTCTTCAAGATGTCATTAGCTAAGCGCCACCCTGAAAGCATGTTGCAGCTCCAAGATAGGGTCGAGAAGTACATCAAAGTGGAGGAGAGCATGAGGAAGACAGTAGTAAATAACGAGCCCACTGGTGGCAAAAAGCGAAAAACTGATCTGGAATATATTGCTAAGGACAAGTATCCTAGAACTGAGCAAAGCAATGATTCAACCCCGAAGAAGGGAGGACCAGGAAAAAAGTTCACTGAATATGCTAAGTTGAATGCTCCTAGAATTCAGATCTTGTTAGAAATTGAGAAGGATAGAGATGTTCGTTGGCCTAAGCCTCTAAAGGCTGATCCTACCAAGCTAGATAAGAGAAAATATTGCACATTTCACAAGGATGCTGGTCATGACTGTTGGGAACCACGGACTTAGGGTGTTACTACGTTTTATGATAAAGATTACGAAAAGAGGATTACCTTGTTAATGATTGATTCCACGCTCTTCTATTGTATTCCCAAATTCCCATGTGCGAAGTGTGGCCTCCGTCTTCTCAAGTTATCCTCTCTTCTTGCTCCTTGGTGGCTACAATATGTTTTCACACACTCCCAAGCAAGAAGAGAATAAGAATATATATAGGCTACAATAAGGACCATGGATAATTAGGTTGGACCTTCTAATTACATCTTGAGCCTAGCCCAATGTAATTAAATATTAATTCAATCCACTAAAGAATTAATATTTGCACTACTTTTCCTAATACCGTAATTTAATTAATTCGGTTCCAATATTATTTGCTTATTAAATTCCCCATGTTTAAAATATCATATGTTCATTAATTAAATAAATTACTGATAAGAGTCGGCCGCCCTAGCTTCACCTAACCCTATCCGCCCTACCTTCTTTTTCCCCCTTTCTACCCATCTCTATCTCCATCTTCATCTTCATCTTCTTCTTTTATTCACTTTTTCTTTAATAAAATCAAGATTTGTTTTACAAAACTCGAAAAATCCATTACAGTTTTTCACTTTAGTTTTCAGATCTACTAAAGTAAGAGCTTGGATTTTATAATAAAATTCAGTTTTTGGATTCAAAATCTCCGGTCTAACAACATATTACAATTTGGTGTTATTCCGAGATTTTTGAATTTTGGGTTTTTTCGTATAGTTCTGTTTAAGTTATTATCTGTGTGTTTGATTGTCTCGCTTTATGCGATGTGTCTCACTTTGTGCGATGTGGTGGTTGTGTTGAAAATGAATTGGATGGTATATTGGGAGATCTGGATATCTCGCATCAACAACACTTTTGGCCGGTCTATAGCTGGTGTCCGGCAGGTAGATAGCTGGGGTGCATTTGGAACGGTGGTGAAAATCACATGTGCTCACCTCTCACAAAAAATATTTGTTCATAATATGAGGCCTCTAAACTCCGTTGTTGCAACTGAGTCCTCTGAACATTGCAATATCAATCGAATTAATGTGAGGGTCAAGTGTGAATCTACTGTTTTCGGGGGAGATGCGTGCTGGATTGTCCGGGAAACCATTATCTTCATTTTTAATTTTTAGAATATTTGTATTCAGTTTGTTAAGCAATCCGGAAATAAAATGACTAATTATTTAGCTCTATTTGTTTTTCAACCTGGTTGCATGATCAGTTGGGGGTTTGTCCCGATTGAATTTCATTTAAGTCATTAATGAAATCTGCTTTAAATTTGGCAAAAAAAATATCTTTTATCCTTGATCATCCACTCAACCTTTATTTAATTATGCCAGAATAAATTTCACCTGCAGGGTTTCACATAATTAAATCTTTTTGAGCTTTCAAGGGGACATCATTAACCTGAATATTATCAGGACATGGATTCCTTCAATAAATAATATCCACCATGTATATAATTCCATCACCCAAAATATAATGATATAATTCAAAAGAATTATTTCATATATAAATCAAAGCATATAAATAATATACACGTGTCAATTACTATTTCCGGATTAAGAACCTAAGCATTAATAATAACATAGAATATTAGTTCTCCTTCTTAATCAGTATTAAGGGAACAATTCTAAATTTGATCATGTTCAATATACACAAAGTATACTAGTATTATTTATTAGTCAATATAAACTAATCTAAATAATACTACAGCCATACCAGTGGATTGTCCAACACCACCTGTGTTGTGAACCTTATTATATTATATAACCATATTTAACAATCTAATATTCTGTATCCCATTTGATACTAGATTGTTCACAATATATAATATTAGACAACATGTAAACATTCAAATGATTCTTAAATAAACTGGCCAGAAATAAATGTACATACTTCAAATAAATATTTTCAGTATACACTAACAATCTCCCACTTATACTCAAAATATTCTATGTGTACATCAGTGTTTATTTAATCCACTATTACATAAAAATCTATGTGTCCATCCATCTGACTCCTATCACTTCCATATGCTTGTCAAAAACCTTGGTTGGCAAGCTCTTTGTGAAAGGATCTGCTCGGTTGTCTTCTGATGATATGTGAGCCACAACTATACCCTCGCTTTACGATTCCTCGTATGAGATGATACTTACGTTCAATATGTTTAGCTGCTTTGTGGTCTCGCGGTTCCTTTGAATTTTCCACAGCACCAGTGTTATCACAATACACCGTCAAGCTCCTGGGAAAATTAGGTACCACATCTAAGTCCAAAAGGAAGTTCCTGAACCATACAGCCTCCTTGGCAGCCTCAGAGGCCGCCACGTACTCGGCCTCCATGGTGGAGTCTGTAATGCATTTCTGCTTTACACTCCTCCATATAACGGCTCCACCTCCCAAAGTAAAAACATATCCCGAGGTTGATTTCCTCTTATCCCTATCTGATTGGAAATCTGAATCAGTATATCCCAAAGGAAATAGATCTGAGGCCTTGTAAATTAACATATACTCCTTAGTCCTTCTTAGGTACTTGAGTATAGTTTTTACTGCACTCCAATGTTCCTGACCTGGGTTCGACTGATATCTACTAACCATGCCTACAGCAAAGCAGATGTCAGGCCTCGTACATAACATAGCATACATTAAGCTTCCACATGCTGAAGCATAAGGAACTGCTTTCATGTTCTCTATATCCTTAGGTGTCGAAGGACACTGCTTCTTAGATATATCAACTCCATGCTTAAAAGGTAAAAAACCTTTCTTGGAGTTCTGCATGTTAAAACGAGTTAATACTTCATCAATGTAGGGCTCTTGAGATAAAGCCAACATCCTTTTCTTGCGATCCCTTATAACATTGATCCCAAGGATTTATGCCGCTTCACCTAAGTCCTTCATGTCAAATTGTTTGAACAACCATGCCTTTACTGATGACAACATCTCAACATTGTTTCTAATGAGTAAAATATCATCTACATATAGTACTAGAAAAACCACTGCATTACCTTCACTTCTCTTATACACGCACGATTCGCTTGGACTTTGATCAAATCCATATGACTGGACTGCCTGATCAAAATGAATATTCCAGTCTCTAGAAGCTTGTTTAAGTTCATAAATAGACCTCTTAAGCTTACATACCAGATGCTCTTGGCCTTCCTTAATGAATCCTTTTGGTTGCTGCATATAGATGGTTTCTTCAAGACTTCCATTAAGAAAAGTTGTCTTGACATCCATTTGCCAAATCTCATAATTGAGATGAGCTGCTATAGATAAAAGAATACGGATTGACTTAAGCATGACTACCGGTGAAAAGGTTTCCTCATAATCGATACCTTCTTTCTGAGTATACCCTTTCGCAACAAGTCTTGCTTTCCAGGCTTTCACCTTTTTATCTAATCCCCTCTTTTTCTTGTAGATCCACTTACATCCAATAGGTTTTATACCTTTTGGTGGTTCCACGAGCTCCCAGACCTGATTAGAATACATTGATTATATCTCAGATTCCATCGCCTTTTGCCAAAGATCTGCATCTTTGTCTTGTACTGCCTCTTCGTATGTACGGGGATCATCATCATGTTCACCAGGGACCAAGTCTGAAGACTCTCCCAAAAACATGAATCTATCAGGCTGTTGAACAACCCTTCCACTATGACGAGGCACTGGTGCGGTATTAGTGACAGGTTGTACATTATGTTGTGGTCGTTCTACTTGTACTACAGCTTTATGGGTATTATTTGTCCCTCCCACTAGTTCCTCTAAAACGACACTACTCATGGGTTTGTGATTCATTATATGGTCCTCCTCCAAGAATCTTGCATTGGTGCTAACAATGACATCCCGATTCTTCGGACTATAAAATAAATATCCTTTCGTTCCCATTGGGAAGCCTACAAATAACCTTACTTCTGTACGAGATTCTAACTTAGTCGCGTTCTTGTTCAGCACATGTGCTAGACAACCCCATATTCGAATATTTCTTAGACTCGGTTTATCCCCGGTCCACAATTCTAAGGGGGTTTTAGGAACCGGCTTAGAAGGTACTAAGTTCAGGAGATAAGTTGTTGTCTCTAAGGCATGTCCCCAAAATGACTTGGGTAAATCTGAATAACTCATCATCGATCTAACACTCTCTAAAAGAGTCCGGTTCCTTCTCTCTGCTACACCGTTCTGCTGGGGTGTGCCTGGTGCAGTTAACTGGGATTCTATCCCATTTTCTGATAAATATTCCCTAAATTCTCCAAGCAAGTATTCGCCACCACGATCCGATCGTAGTGACTTGATACTTTTATTAAGTCGCTTCTCCGTTTTAGCTCTGTACTCTTTGAACTTATCAAAGCACTCAAACTTATGGTGCAACAAATAAACGTACCCATATCTAGAATAATCATCAATAAAAGTGACGAAATATTCATAACCACCTCTTTCTTGGATATTCATGGGTCCACATAAATCAGAGTGAACTAATTCTAACAGTTGTTTGGCTCTATTCCCTTTTGCCTTGAAAGGCCTATTAGTCATTTTACCTTCCAAGCAGGATTCACAAACTGGAAATGGCTCCACTGCCAATGAGCTTAAAGGCCCGTCTACTACCAGTCTTTGAATCCTCCTCAAGTTAATATGACCTAATCTCAAGTGCCAAAGATATGTTTGGTTCAAACTAGAAGGTTCCTTTCTTTTAGTAGAGTTAGAAGATGTGTTGTTCAATTCCCTAAATTGCAGTTGCAGTGCAGGTTGACTATGATTAATTATATACAAATTGTCTTGCAATGTACCAGAACATATAATTCATTTATTCATCATAATAGAAACATTACGATCCAAACAAATATTATAACCATCCAAAGCAAGTTTAGAAACCGAAATTAAATTCCTTCTAAAAGAAGGTACATAAAGACAATTGTTCAAAACCAAAATCCTATCAGAACCAAAAGATAAATGAATAACTCCTACTGCAACTACTGCTACTTTCGTAGCATCTCCCATGAACACGTATATCTCACCATCTCTAAGCATTCTGGATAGTTGGAACCCCTGCATAGAATTACAAACATGATCAGTGGCTCCTGTATCTACACACCAAGTGCTCGTAGATATAGCCGCTATAAATGTTTCTGTAACTAGAGAAAGAGACATACCAGTATTGTTTGTCTTCTTAGGAAGAGGACAATCCTGTTTCCAGTGACCTGAATATTTGCATCTGAAGCACTTTCCCTTAGGCTTTTTCACACCACCCTGAACTCCCACTGCCTTCACAGCTTTCTGTGTCTGAGCCTTTTTCTTCTTCTTAATACCTTTCGGCTTAGAGGAAGAACCTTTCTCAGCCACATTCACTTGAACACTCTGCCGAAATAATCCTTCAGCTGCCTGAAGTTCTGTCAGCAGTTCCGCGAGACTATATTGCCTCTTGTTCATGTTGTAATTCAAGCGGAACTGCTCAAAACTCTTGGACAAGCTCATAAGGATAATGTCAATCTGGGTTTCCCCGTCAAGTTCAGCACCAAGGATCTCTATCTCATTCAGATGAGACATCATCTTGAGAACATAATCCCTTACAGGTGTGCCTTTAGCCATCTGAGTGTTCATTAAAGCCTTCATGGCTACTTGCCTAGCAGCCCTATTCTGATCTCCAAAAAGTTCCTTGAGATTAAAGAGCATATCTGAAGCAGTGGCCATAGACTGATGTTGATGCTGCAAAACACCCGACATTGCTGCCAGAATGTAACATCATGACATTTCATCAGCCTTAATCCACCGTTTATAATACTCTTTCTCATCTTCAGGAGCATGAACAGCAGGCTGTTCAGGCTTGGGTTCATAAGTGCCAAACTTGTACTCCTCAGCAGTCAACACAATGTCCAAATTTCGTTTCCATTCAATATAGTTAGGTCCGGTAAGTTTGTTATCCTTAAGTATGGTGAATAGTGGAATAAAACCCATTTTATCCTGAGAATCATGCATAAAAACATCACATAAATAAGGGTGCATTAATTATTAAGATCTATTGATTCCTCTAACAATTATTAAAATTTAATGCACTAACATATAAACACCATAAGCTTCTGGTACGCCACGATGTGTGACATGTATACCACCTAATTTTGTTTAAATGTTACTTCGGTCCTATTACTAAACAATATGCCACGTTGGGGTGGACTATATTATTTTTCATAGCTAAGTGTATACCATCATCAAATCTTAAATTATTCAAAATCTATGGAACTTGGTACGCCACGATGGGTGGCGTGTATACCTTCCAATATTCATAATTTTGCCTTGAATAGAATACTTCAATTCAATATTCATCAATGGTTTGATTTCCAGGTAGTGGAGGAGTCACATCGGTCTCGCTTAAAACCCACAGCCTTACAAGTTCGATGAACTCGTTTTTGACAAAATCGCCCCAAATCAGAAATAAAGAAAATCCGTATTTTATTCCTTTTAAAAATTAATTTAAGAAGTTTGTTCTAGTAATTTCTATAACATTCTAGACACCATAAATTACATGCCACGATGGGTGACGTATATATAATTTATATTCGTCTTTATGTTAAATTACCTACAACCAATAATGGAGACCATGGGATTTAATTTCATATTAATTCCCTCTCCCACTTAGAATTTTTTATTAAAATTGAGGAATTTTAAAATTAAATGGGCCCCTATGTTGTTATAATTATGTCTAATCATGCATTCAAAATACACACATCATATTAGCAACACATAACATTTAATTAAAGCAATAAATAAAATTTATGTCCATGTCGTCCTAATTAAGTTAAACATGCAATTTTAAAAGAATTACACACATAATTAATGACACACATAATCAATAAATTAAAGCAATAATTAAAATTTAATGGAAAAAATTAAAATAAATTTTCCACTATTATGGCCCTTGAAAAAAAATCCAGCTCTCAAAAAAAATTTGCCCCAAGCGCGCCGCGACGGCCCCAGCAGCCCCAGCTGCCGCCGCAGCCCCAGCTGCCGCCGCGGCCCCAGCAGCCCCAGCTGCCACAGCGGCAGCAGCGCATGCGCGCCTGTTGCTTTTCTGTGAGTTTTGTTTTGATTTTGTTCGAACCAAACATCAATAGCAGCCCCTTGTAATCGCACAGCCGAACAAAAAACTACCGGAATTGATTTCCGATCGCACATAACTATTACAAAATACCCGGAACAATTACAAAAAATAGATTTAATACAAAACTAATTTTGTAAAATCTATTCTAACACGATCAACCCTCGTGTAAATTACAACCACGATTAAACCACGTGGAAACCAAAACAAAAATTAACCACGATTAAACCACGTGGGATCCAAACACATAATTAAAATATACATGGCCATAATAGTGGATTTACAACCTGCATCAAAAACAATACAAGCAAAACACTATATACACGCATATATAATTACGACATGGACATTATATCATAAAACGTAGAACCCATTACCAGGCTCTTGATACCAATTTTTGGGAACCACGGACTTAGGGTTTTACTACATTTTACGATAAAGATTACGAAAAGAGGATTACCTTTTTAATGGTTGATTCCACGCTCTACTATTGTATTTCCAAATTCCCTTGAGCGAAGTGTGGCCTCCGTCTTCTCAAGTTATCCTCTCTTCTTGCTCCTTGGTGGCTACAATATGTTTTCACACACTCCCAAGCAAGAAGAGACTAAGAATATATATAGGCTACAATAGGGACCATGGATAATTAGGTTGGGCCTTCTAATTACATCTTGAGCCTAGCCCAATGTAATTAAATATTAATTCAATCCACTAAAGAATTAATATTTGCACTACCTTTCCTAATACCGTAATTTAATTAATTCGGTTCCAATATTATTTGCTTATTAAATTCCCCATGTTTAAAATATCATATGTCCATTAATTAAATAAATTACTGATAATTTATTTAATTAATATCTTTTATCCTTGATCATCCACTCAACCTTTATTTAATTATGCCAGAATAAATTCCACCTGCAGGGTTTCACATAATTAAATCTTTTTGAGCTTTCAAGGGGACATCATTAACCCGAATATTATCAGGACATGGATTCCTTCAATAATTAATATCCACCATGTATATAATTCCATCACCCAAAATATAATGATATAATTCAAAAGAATTATTTCATATATAAATCAAAGCATGTAAATAATATACACGTGTCAATTACTATTTCCGGATTAAGAACCTAAGCATTAATAATAACATAGAATCTTAGTTCTCCTTCTTAATCAGTATTAAGGGAACAATTCTAAATTTGATCCTGTTCAAAATACACAAAGTATACTAGTATTATTTATTAGTCAATATAAACTAATCTAAATAATACTACAGCCATACCAATGGATTGTCCAACACCACCTGTGCTGTGAACCTTATTATATTATATAACCGTATTTAACAATCTAATATTCTGTATCCCATTTGATACTAGATTGTTCACAATATATAATATTAGACAACATGTAAACATTCAAATGATTCTCAAATAAACTGGCCAGAAATAAATGTACATACTTCAAATAAATATTTTCAGTATACACTAACAATGACACCGATGAGTGTAGATAATTGAAGGATGAAATAGAGTTCCTCATTCGAAAAGGAAGGTTCAGCAAGTATACTGGAGATGGAGGAGATAGGAATAATAATGGAAGAAAGAATTTCGATGATCGTAGGGGGGATCAAAATGAATAGGGGCGAAGTCCCCAGCCCAGGGAACCGGTGATAAATGCAATCTTTGGAAGGCCACGACCCCGAGGGCCAGTGATAAATACGATTTTTGGAGGACCAACTGTTGCGGGCTCATCCATAAACTCGAGGAAAGCCTATACTAGAGAAGTTATGCATATTGTCGGGGAAGCCCCGGAGAGGGCTAGGACAGGAGTCACAATGACGTTCGATGATTCTGACTTGGAGGGTGTTAAATTTCCACACGACGATCCACTGGTGATAGGGATAAATAAGTCCTGATTTTATAATTAATGGGCTGCTAGGCCCAATAAGAAGATGTATGATATTCAGACCAGAAAGGTTAAGCCTGATGGACCAGATCAGGCCTGGTGGAATAAAAAAAGGCCCAAAAGCCCAAATTATTAATTAATTTCGTAATTAATTAATAAGGGAAAAATCAGCTATTGAGAAGAGTCCTGATAAGGATATAAATCCTTATAGATAAGCCTCAAGGGGACCTAAAAGGATAAGGAATCAGTTTCCTACTATCTAGGACTCCAAAGTCCATTCTAATTATGAGACTTACCCACCAAGTCTCCTATACCAAGTCCAATTCAAGGACTCCCAACATCTATATAAGGGGTCTCACCCCCACCAATCAGAACTACGTTTTTTGGCTTGATTCTCTAATTCACAGAGATACGTAGGCATCTCGTAAAGGCAGATTGAGCCACGAAGCACGAGAGCAGCCATTAAGGCCTTGAGCTCTCGAATCTTAGTAGTAAATACAGCAAATAATAACCTTAGTTTTTTATCCACAACATTTGGCGCCGTCTGTGGGACACAACAACAACCATGGCGAGAACACGGAGAACAATTGGAGCTCTAGAGGAAGGAACACCATTAGAGACAACCCAGGTGATTTCATCAACCGTGGAGGTTCCTCCCCATTCAACTTATGCATCTACTCAGGGGGAAGCCCAGACAGGGGCAACTCATCCTCAGCCACAAGGTACAACTCCCCCGACTATTCAAGGTACGAATCCTCAAGTTCAACAAATACATATACCTGTGAATTCTCGACCCGTCGGGTATGAATATTCAACTATTGTTACTACTAACCCCCCTTATGGGATGCCCCTTCACCCTGAGGTTGGAGGAAGCGGATATGCTGGGCGAAGCGAAGCACGAGGGCGGTTGCCCCCCTATATACGAGGTTTGGATCCTATCCCTGAGGATCGGGAATTTTCTGGTCCATACACTGAGAGAGACTCCGAATCTTCGGATGATGAAGTGGCCCCAAGAAGGAGGCGTCCTGGAAAAGAGCCAATGGCCGATGGAAGGCAACGCCCCCAAAGCACCCCAGGGGCGAATCCCCAAGAAGTGCAGGAAAAGATCAGGGCTCATGAGGCTGAAATCCAAAGGCTGAGGCGTGATTTGGAGGCTCACCAAGCCACCAGACCCCACATACCTCCTAGGGGGAGAAATCCTCCTCCCATCATAGACCTGGATGGTCCGGTAAGAAGAAGGGCTGCTGTCCCAAGAACTGATCCAAGCAATCTCCTTCCCCTTGGAGATCCTGATGATCCAACTCCACCCTTCACAGAAGAGATAATGAATGCCCATATCTCAAGGAAATTCAAGATGCCCACTATCAAAGCCTATGATGGCACGGGAGACCCCGCTAATCATGTTAGGACATTCTCTAATGCACTGCTGCTGCAACCCATGAACGATGCTATAAAATGTCGGGCCTTCCCTCAAACCCTGTCGGGTATGGCTCAAAGATGGTACAGTCGCCTACCCCCAAATTCTATTGGATCATTCAGAGAATTAAGTCAGGATTTTATTAAGCAATTCATCAGTGGAAGAGTCCATGAGAAAAGTTCAGCATCTTTTATGAGTCTTGTGCAGGGAGCTAAGGAATCCTTAAGAGATTACCTGAATCGTTTTACAAAGGAGGCTTTAAAAGTCCCAGACCTTGATGATAAGGTAGCCATGATAGCACTGCAACAAGGAACTAGGGATGAGTTTTTCAAGATGTCTTTGGCCAAACGACCCCCTGAGAGCATGTTGCAGCTCCAAGAGAGGGCAGGGAAGTATATCAAGGTTGAAAAAAGTATGAGGAAGACCGTAGTAAGTAATGAGCCCACTGGAGGCAAGAAACGAAAAACTGATTTGAAGTATATCGCTAAGGACAAATATCCTAGAACCGAACAAAACCCTGATTCAACCCCCAAGAAGGGAGGACCTGGGCAAAAGTTCACTGAATACGCTAAGCTGAATGCTCCCAGAAGTCAGATTTTGATGGAGATTGAGAAAGACAGAGATATTCGCTGGCCTAAGCCCTTGAAGGCTGATCCCGCCAAGCTAGATAAGGGCAAGTATTGCAGGTTTAACAAAGATGTTGGCCATGACACCGATGAGTGTAGGCAATTGAAAGATGAAATTGAGTTTTTGATTCGAAAAGGAAGATTGAACAAGTATACTGGAGAAGGAGGGGACAGAAATAATAATGGAAGGAAGAACTTTGAAGATCGTAGGAGGGACCAAGACGATCAGGGGCGAAACCCCCAGCCTAGAGGACCAGTTATAAACACCATTTATGAAGGGCCGAGACCTCGAGGGCCTGTGATAAACACGATCTTTGGAGGTCCAACTGCTGCTGGATTGTCCAAAAATTCCAGAAAGGCATATACTAGAGAGGTTATGCATATTGTTGGAGAAGCCCCGAAGAGGGCCAGGACAGAAGTAACATTGGCTTTTGATGATTCCGACCTAGAGGGTGTGAAGTTTCCCCATGACGACCCGCTGGTCATAATACCAATAATAGGAAATAGCCCGGTTAAGAGGGTCCTTGTGGATAATGGTGCTTCTGTGGATATCTTGCTCCACGACACCTTTCTAAGGATGGGGTATAACGACTCCCAGTTAACACCAACCGACATGCCGATATATGGATTTGCTGGAGTAGAATGTCCTGTGGAAGGGATAATCAAGTTGCCAACCACCATAGGTACGGAGCCAAGGCAAGCAACGCAGATGCTGGATTTCGTAGTGGTAAAGGCTAGTTCAACTTATAATGCTATCATGGGGAGGACAGGGATACATGCCTTCAAGGAAGTCCCCTCTTCCTACCATTCAGTCATGAAGTTTCCCACCCGAAATGGGATTGGAGAAGAGAGAGGAGATCAAAAAATGGCTAGAAGCTGTTATGTGGCCTCTTTGAGGGCGGACGGAGTCGGGGGACAAGTTCTTCCTATTGAAGATATGGATGTTCGAGAAAATGACGAGAAGAGAGGAAAGCCAGCTGAAGACTTGGTTTCGGTCCCTTTAGACCCCAAGGATCCTGAGAGGAAGACTTTCATTAGAGCCACATTAGAGGAGCCCTTTAGAGGGAAGTTGGTGAAATTTTTGCAAGAAAATAGTGATGTGTTTGCATGGTCAGCAGCTGATATGCCAGGCATAGACCCGGAGTTAATTACTCACAAGCTAAACGTGGATCCAAGCCGGAAGACAGTGAAACAAAAGAAAGAAATTTTGCCCCGGAAAGACAAGAGGCTATAAAACAGGAAGTAGAAAGCTCTTAGAGGCTGGTTTCATAGAGGAGATCCAATTTCCGGAGTGGTTAGCCAACCCTGTAATGGTGTAGAAGGCTAATGGAAAGTGGAGGATGTGTATAGACTTCACTGATCTGAATGATGCATGCCCCAAAGACTGTTTTCCGCTGCCTAGGATTGATACTTTGATTGATGCCACTACTGGACATGGATGCTGAGTTTCATGGATGGATTTAGCGGATACAACCAGATCAAAATGCATAAGGATGACATTCCAAAGGTATCATTTATCACTGACTTTGGTGTTTATTGTTATCTTGTTATGGCGTTTGGTCTCAAGAATGCAGGAGCCACCTATCAAAGGTTGGTAAACAAAATTTTAAGGATCTTATTGGTAAGGACTATGGAAGTCTATGTTGATGACATGTTACTCAAGAGTCTAGTAAAGACCGATCACATAACCCATTTGAGGGAAGCTTTTGAGGTCCTGAGGTACACACAAGATGATGTTGAATCCTGCGAAGTGTGCTTTCGGAGTAGGATCTGGAAAATTCTTGGGATTGATGGTCTCAAAGAGGGGAATTGAGGCTAACCCCGATAAAATAAAGGCAATCCTGGACATGGAACCCCAAAAACTGTCAAGGATGTTCAGAAGCTCACGGAAGGGTTGCTGCGCTAGGACGATTCATCTCCAAGTCAGGAGACAAGTGCTTAGTCATTCTTCAAGTCACTAAAGAACATCAAAGACTTTGTATGGAGTGAGGAAAAATCAGAAGGCATTTGAAGAGTTAAAGAAGTATATGGACCAGGCCCCATTGTTGGCCAAGCCAGTTCTGAATGAAGTTTTTTTTCTGTACTTGGCTGTTTCAGAGAGCGCCTTGAGCGCGGTGTTGGTTAAGGAGGAACTGAAAGTCCAGAAACCCGTATACTATGTCAGCAAAATTTTGTATGGTGCTGAGTTGAATTATTCAACTATTGAGAAATTCGCTCTAGCCTTGGTAATGGCTTCGAGAAAGCTGCGTCCTTATTTTCAGGCTCACCAGATTGAGGTGCTAACGAATCAGCCCCTGAGAAACATCATTCACAGTCCCAAGGCAAGTGGGAGATTGATTAAGTGGGCAATAGAGCTGGGAGAGTTCGATCTCAAGTATAAGCCATCGTACGGCGATAAAAGCCCAGGCACTAGCTGACTTCGTGATGGAATGTACCATACCCAACCAAGAAGTCGGGGGGCAGGAAGATACCATACCTCAAGACAAGGGAGTTGATAATGAAAGCAAAGAGAAGGATGATAAAGAGTATTGGGTTCTCTATTTTGATGGAGCATCAAAAACAAACTCCAGTGGAGCAGGATTGGTTTTGCAAAGCCCCTGATGGGTTCTTAATTGAGTATGCTATGAAGCTAGACTTCCCAACCACAATAATGAGGCAGAATATGAAGCCCTGATAGCTGGCCTTGGTCTAGCTGGGACACTTAGAGTCAAAATTTAAAGGTCTGTGGAGATTCGAAGCTGATCATATCCCAGGTAAAGGGAGAATTTGAGGCAAGGGATGATACGATGGCTAAGTATGTCCGCCTAGTAAGAGCTGTGATGACCCAATTTAATGAATGTCATGTTGAACACATTCCAAGGGAAGAAAATGTAAGGCAGATGCGCTATCAAAGTTTGCTTTATCTGAGATAGAAGAAAGTTCAGGAAGTGTATACTTCCGTGTTTTAAAGACGCGAAGCATAGATGTTAAGCTTGTGGCTCCCATAGGCCTGGGGACGTCATGGATCGATCCATTAAGGCTTACATTCAAACCGGATGGTTGCCAAGCGATGCAACTTGAAGCACGAAAGTTAACTGTTCGAGCACTTAAGGCCCGATGAGGCACGCTTGGCTCTTGAGGACGTGCATGAAGGTATTTGTGGACAACACTTGGGGACAGGGCCTTAGCTCATAAGATAACCCGTTTAGGCTTCTATTGGCCAGAAATGATGGCTGATGCCAAAGAATATGTGAAGAAGTGTGATCGCTGTCAGAAGCATGCACCAGTTGTAGACAACCCCCCGAGATGCTGACCTCTATCAACTCGCCTATTCCCTTTGCAATGTGGGGGATGGATATTTCTAGGGCCTTTCCTATGGCCACGGCACAAAGGAAAGTTTCTGATTGTAGCCATTGATTATTTCACCAAGTGGATCGAAAGCCAAACCTTTGGACCAAAATCACAACTAAGCAAGTTGCACAATTCCTGTGGGAAAACATTATGTGCCGATATGGAATTCCCCGTATCCTCGTCACTGACAATGAAACACAATTCAACAATGAGGAATTCAAGAAGTATTGCGAAGAAAATGAAATTGAGTTGCGGTTCACCTCTGTGGCTCACCCGCAAGCCAATGGGCAAGCGGAGGTAGCAAATCGGATAATCCTGGATGGACTAAAGAAGAGGATCGAAAAGTCAAGAAATAATTGGGTGGATGAGATACTTCCCATATTATGGGCCTATAGGACTACTTGTAGAGTCACGAACAGATGCAACTCCTTTCATGTTGGCATATTGGGCGGAAGCAGTGGTAGTTCCCGTGGAGATATCACATTCCTCTCCAAGGATTCAGGCCTTTCGATGAGAAGAAAATGAGGAAGGGCAGAGGTTAGCCCTGGATTTAATGATGAAGTGCGAGATAAAGCACATGCAAAGATAGTAGAATATCAGAAAAAAGCTTCATTCTACTACAACCTAAGGGTTAAAGAAAGGTTTTTAAACAAGGCGATCTAGTCTTGAGGAAGATAGAAGCATCTGGTGTAGGACAAAAAGGGAAGCTGCCCCAAATTGGGAAGGGCCGTACAGAGTGAAGAGTGTTCAAGGTAGAGGAACCTACAAGCTCGAGACTATGGATGGTTTGAAGTCCCGAGGACCTGGTACGCACAAAACCTGAAGGTTTACTACGTGTAAATAGGCGAAGTACGATTCTCACTTGTCATTGTGACAAGTAGGTTTAAAAGCACCTGGAAGCTTTGCTTGCGTAGGATTTTATATTCCAGTAGAATTTACATTGTCTAGTTACTATTGATTAGGGTCGAACCCATGCTATGTAAGGTTTTGAAAAACAGACTTCATATTAAAGAGTTTTGAAATTATTTCAATCCAAGGATGTTTAAGGCTCAAATGCATATTAAACAGAAAGAGGCGAGGAAAAGCAACATATAAAATATAAGCCCGAAGGGTAATAAGTTTTGAATACAATTAAGTCAATACAATAAGACAAGCCATGCAGGGCTGAAAAAGCTCTAAGGAGCTGAGGTGCCCTCGGGCGTCCATATCATCATCCTCTCCGCCTCTCGCTAGATGTCCTCCGTCGTCTCGGAGGAGGAGGAAGAGCTGTCGTCCTCAGCAGGTCTGGAAGAAGACTCGGGAGGAGGAAGGGAGTGGATCCTGAGGAACATGATCCGAGACAACTACCTCGGAGTACGAACCTCTGTAGCAAAGCCTCGTCATCAGGGCAGATATAGTCCGCCGGGTTAATGTCAGGACAAGCCTCGTTCACGGTCCCAAGGGCCGTGTCCCAACCAGTCCTAAAAACCTGGAGAAAGACTGAATCGTCCTAATCCTCATGGATTGGGTAAACTCCTCCGAGTCCAGATAGTTGTCTATTGCTTTATCCTTTCTCCGCCCTAAGTACACCCAGCTCGGCGTTGGACTCTCCGAGTTCTTCCTCTTGCGCTTGAGCTTCTTTTCCAGGGCAGCATACTTCTTCTTGTTGCCTCCTAAGTGCATTGTCGGCCTTATCAGAAGCCCGCTTCCATGATTCGGCTTGCCTCACCGCGCCTTGAAAATAGGCGTTAGACTGAAACAAAGCAATCAACAAAGTATAAGGCGAGAAAACGCTACAAGAATGAAAGATAAGTTCAAAGAGAAAAGGCATACCGAAGCTAGAGATTGGCTCCCATGAGCTTAATCCTCTCAAGGTCAGGGGTAGCCACCACGTCAGTGAAGTCCTTTGGAGTCACGCTATAGTAGGACCAATCCCAAGCGTGTTTCGTGGAACCAACCACGGTGTCCCCCTCGGCGGAATCCCCAGAGAGGGCTGAAAGGCGCCTGTGCAGCAGCAGGGGCAGATCAGCAGTAATAGGAGCACTATGGCCCCCAGCTCCTTCAGTTGAAGCCTCCCCTATAGGCTCTTTCTGCTTCTTCAAAAAGCTAGGCTCCGTGGCCTTTCCCCGGGTGTCTAGGCCTGCGAGCCGCGCTTTTTTCATCCTAGCTGTCTCCTCAACCAAAGGAACATTGTCCTCGTAATCTCCTTAGCAGCTGAAACAAAGCATAGAGGACAAAATAAGGCTGTTAATAATGCATGAAATGAAGTGAAATTGAGAAGGGAAGAAAAATACCCTGTTGAGAAACAGAGGATAGTCCCACATGATCAGGGAAAACTCCTCTAGGAGAGTCCAGCTGGTGGTCGTGCCCATCATCCTGAGTAAGCCCATTATAACTAATAGTTTCTTCGGAGTTAAGTGAATGGATTTGAGGCTACCATACTAACCTTCCCAAAGGAAGACTCGAAAAAGTGTGCCCCAGTCACCATTCTCCCAACGTAACCCTGACGACACTATTCCTCCAATTTTGATTATTATAGGAATAGAGGCGCTGTTAAAGATATGTTTGCTTTTGGGCCTTTGCTTGACAGAGACCCAGCCGCAGATCCTGGAAAGAACTACTGTAACACTGAAAGACTTTCCTAAAACAGCTACGAAAGAGGAAAGCCCTCCCTAAGACAGCAGACCATAAAACATAGAATGTTCCTGCCAGGCGTTTGGAGGAAGCTGACACGGGTTGATTTGTAATCAGCCCAAAGATGAGGAATAAAGGGGTGAAAGGAAACCTAAGCCCAGCATTAAGGGCATCTGTGTAAATGAAGAGAGTATCGGGGTCTCCAGTGGCAAGTACGATCACCACCAGAGACTGGACTAATCTAAGAGGGAGGAAGGACGTTATAACGAGCATTTAGTTTATTGAAATCTATGTTGTGCCAAGTATTACAATGATTAAAAGAGTCGAGATGTGCAGTGGGGGATATTCATCCCCCCTAGTGTTAATCATATCAATTCAAAGACATATATGAAGAGCGGATCGCGATATCCTTACCCGTTTTGAAGCCGAGGCTATCTTGGCCGCCCCTCTCAGAACTCTTGTCAGCCATAGTAAAGCTGGGAAAAAGCCTGGAAACTTTGAAAGGAAGGAGGCTGAAAACTAGGGGGAGGAAGGTTGAGCAGAGAGTAGGAAGTTGGAAGAAATGTGTGAAATGAGGAGTGAAGAGTGTGAGTAGAACACTCCCCCAACCACCTTTATATAGCCAAAGAAGAGGTGATTTGGAGAGCCTTAAAAAGCCCATTTGGGGCCCAAACAAAGAGAAGGTTCTGGAATAATCCTGGAAATCCTGGAAAAAAAACCAAAGTGAAAAATTTTAATCTTTAAAAGATTCTGGAAGAATCCAGGAAAAACCTTAGAAGAAACCTGGAATTTGGGCTTAGAGATAAGGCCCAATTTTAGAAAAAATCTTGGAAAATCCCAAGTATGTAGGGCTAAAAAGGCCCAGAGCTAAGGCCCAGGTATAAAGCCATGTTTGAGGCCCAAATATTTTTAAGAGGGGTGAAAGAAAAGCCCAGTTAAAAACAGTGTAGCACAAAGATTAGGCCCAATAAACCAGCCAAGAAAGGGCCCAATTAGTTGAAAGGCCCAAAAGGAAAAACCCACCTAAAGGGTTGGCCCAAGAGAATCTAATCAGAAAAAGGGATGGCCCAAAGATAGAGGCCCAGGAAAATTAGAAATAAAAAGTTGGTACCCTGTACCCAATTCGATCAGGACTGCATTAAAATCTAGTCGAATGAATTGAGGTCGAATTTCCTTCGACCAGGGCTAAAAAAGCAGCTATTTCGGTCAAGAAAAGAATCCTGACCAAAAATTCCTGGTCGAAAAGGGAAGAAAAGATTATTTAAATGATTGGTTCATTTTCGACCAGATGCCTGAATCATTCTGACCTTTTTTCTTGACCCTGGTCGACCAGGAAGCAAGGTAAAATTCCTGTTCGAATAGACCCTGCCCGAATTTTTTGTCGATCTGGGCTTAAAAGAAAGGTCTAAATCGGCTCAAGATAATTGTTGCTGACCGAAAATCCTAGTCGATAGATTTCTGCTCAAAAAAAAAATAATATATACAAAGCAAAAATCTGGTCGAAATTCGACCAGGAATTGAGGTCGAATGCATCCTCCCCGAATTTCCTTCGACCAAGGCACAACAAAGCTAATTGACCAGGATCCTGGTCGAAATGGATTCCTGGTCGAAAATAGTATAAAAAAAAAAGGGGGGGGGAAGAAAAAAGGAAGAAAAAGGAAGAAGAAGGGGAGAAAAAACCCTGGAAAATTACAAGAAAAATAAGGAAATTCCTTAAATATTTCTGAAAAGTGTTAATATTTTCAGAAATAAGGAAAAATCCAGAAAATTAAAGGATAAATCCCAGAAATTAGGGAAAAATCCAGAAAAATAAGGAAATTCCTTAAATATTTTCTGAAAAGTGTTAATATTTTCAGAAATAAGGAAAAATCCAGAAAATTAAAGGATAAATCCCAGAAATTAGGGAAAAATCCAGAAAAATAAGGAAATTCCTTAAATATTTCTGAAAAGTGTTAATATTTTCAGAAATAAGGAAAAATCCACAAAATTAAAGGATAAATCCCAGAAATTAGGGAAAAATCCAGAAAAATAAGGAAATTCCTTAAATATTTTCTGAAAAGTGTTAATATTTTCAGAAATAAGGAAAAATCCAGAAAATTAAGGATAAATCCCAGAAATAAGGGAAAAATCCCAGAAAATTAGGGAAAATCCCATAAAATTAGGGAAAAATTCCTGGAAATTAAGATAATTTCTGAATAAAAGGAAGATTCATTATAAATGTGTAGGTCGCTCCACACTTTACGCAAAAACGAAACCCTGTAAGGGAACGAATAGATTTAACTTCTGCGAAACCTAATCAATATTTCCCAAAAGTTGGGGGGCAAATGATAGGAATAAATAAATCCTGATTTTATAATTAATGGGCTGCTAGGTCCAATAAGAAGATGTATGATATTCAGACCAGAAAGGTTAAGCCTGATGGACCAGATCAGGTCTGGTCAAATAAAAAAGGCCCAAAAGCCCTGATTATTAATTAATTTCGTGATTAATTAATAAGGGAAAAATCAGCTGTTGAGAAGAGTCCTGATAAGGATATAAATCCTTATAGATAAGCCTCAAGGGGACCTAAAAGGATAAGGAATCAGTTTCCTACTATCTAGGACTCCAAAGTCCATTCTAATTATGAGACTTGCCCACCAAGTCTCCTATACCAAGTCCAATTCAAGGACCACCAACATCTATATAAGGGGTCTCACCCCACAGATCAGAACTACGTTTTTTGGCTTGATTCTCTAATTCACAGAGATACGTAGGCATCTCGTAAAGGCAGAATTAAGCTACGAAACACGAGAGCAGCCATTAAAGGCCTTGAGCTCCCGAATCTTAGTAATAAATACAGCGAGTAATAACCTTAGTTTTTTATCCACAACAGATTACATAGGGCAAATAAAACTGTTAGAGTTACCCACTAATCATGCACAACGTACATAAACCTATGCTAGCATGGCAAGTTCTAAATCTCAAGATCCACCGTCGCTTCACAAGAGATTAACACCTTATCTTATATGTTCGCGACGCACATAAGACGAATACGCACAACCAATACTAGATATCATGCAATCATCACATACTAAAGTATTAAACAATTAACTAAAGAATTCCATAATAAATCCGTTGCAACCTCATGATCACGATTAGCCCATAATAGAACTTATCGCCATCATGGGTTCATATGAAATCATGATAAACAAACACAAGAAAATAATAACTAACTAATTATATTAAAACAGAGTACGTCACAAGAGTAAATAAGTCAAAGCAAGAAAACTAGCATCCAACGTTACAACGAAACAAGAATCACAAGAATATATGCTTTCTCTTCGTTGCGGTGTGCTAAATCGGTCTTCTTCCTTATATCCTTCGCTTCTTGCGTAAAACACAATCTAAAACATAATCTCCTTCTTTCTCTCTGTGAAAACGTCTCAAATCTACTTATATAATAGTCCCATAAAACTCAGATTACATAGAAGTTGGAAGCCAAACAGAAGTAGAAGTCTAAAATAATTTATCCTTTTCCCGACCCTGCGCGGCCGCTCAGTATTTCTGCGCGGGCGCGCAAGGCTTCTGCGCGGTCGCTCAGCATTGCTGCGCGGGCGCGCAGGACCTTACTGGAAAAAATCCAGGTTTGCTCCGTTTCTTCGCCGTAATCTGCCCGTTCTTTTCCTCTCGCAATGGTGAACACATGCCAAGGCTTATTCTTGATGATTCCTCCTCCGAAATTCAACTAATACCCTGAAATGCATAAAAACTAGAAAAATGCATCAAATACACAAAATACTTGATTTCAAGACACCAATTTAAGCCATTTTAAGACGTTCTAAGTGGTATAAAATGCCACTTATCATAAGTCCATAAAGTGCTTTATCAAGCCTGTAGACATAATCTGGATGTTTGGAATCTACAAAGTCTAGAGGTTGTTCAACATATACTTCTTCCTCCAATTCTCCATTGAGAAAAGCACTTTTCACATCCATTTGAAAGACAGTAAACTTTTTATGAGCAGCATAAGCCAAAAATATCCTTATGGCTTCTAACCTAGCAACTGGTGCAAATGTTTCATCATAATCAATTCCCTCCTGTTGAGAATATCCTTTTGCAACCAACCTGCCTTATTCCTGTAATTATGCCATCACTGTCAGTTTTGTTTCTGAATAACCACTTTGTACCAACAACAAATCTATTCTTTGGTCCTTGGTACTAGGGTCCAGGACTTTCTTTCTTTCAAATTCATTTAACTCTTCCTGCATTGCTTGCACCCAATCAGCTCTTGAAGAGCTTCTTCCACTTTCTTTGGCTCAGTCTGAGAGAGAAAAGAATTGTAAAGACATTCATTTGAAGTACATGTTCTAGTTCTGACACCTGCATCAGGATTTCAATATCAAATCAGGTGTATGTGATTTAGTCCACTTCCTTGCAGATGGAAGGTTTTCTCTAGAACTGGATGCTCCCCCATGATCCATGCTGTCTTCATTTTCATTTTCTGATGCTCCCCCTGAAACTATGCTCTCTGAGTTGGATTCTTCAGAATTTAGATTTTCAGCACTATCAGAACTTGGTTATCAGAACTTGACGAATCAGAACTTGAAGAGCCAGATGTATGTTCTGATGCTTCTTGAGATGTGGTAAGATCTTGAGTATGCTCCCCTGCATAGTACATCTTCCTTTGGCGTAGTCACCACAGTTTCAATAACATCAGAGTTTAATCCATCAGAGTTTGCAGTATCAGGACTTAGATTGTCAGGATTATCTATCAGAATTTGAGTCTTCATTTTCAAATCTCAGCTGATCATGATCAATAAAATCTTCAAGTCCAGTAATCTTCTTGTCATCAAAAGAGACATTGATAGATTCCATGACCACTCTTGTTCTCAAGTTATAGACTCTGAAGGCTTTTGTGGAAAGTGGATATCCAACAAAATTCCTTCATCAGCTTTTAATCAAATTTGGATAGCTGTTCAGGATGAGTCTTGAGAACAAAACACTTGCATCCAATACATGAAAATACTTCAGATTTGGCTTCTTTTTCTTCACCATCTCATATGGTGTTTCCTTGCTTGTTAATGAGTGTTGCATTTTGAGTAAAATAAGCAGTCTGCACAGCTTCAGCCCAGAAATAGGTTGGAAGCTTTGCTTCTTCAAGCATTGTACGTGCAGCTTCAATGAGAGTTCTATTCTTCCTTTCAACAACTCCATTTTGCTGTGGAGTTCCAGGAGCAGAGAATTCCTGCTTAATTCCATGGTTTTGTACAGAACTCTTCCATTATCAAATTCTTGAACTCATTGCCATTATCACTCCTTATTTCTTCACAGAATCTTTGACCAATTTATCCAGTTGTTTGACATGATCAATCAAGATAGATGCAGTTTCACTTTTTGTGTGCAAGAAATACACCCATGTGTATCTGGTGAACTCATCCACTATGACCATAGCATATTTCTTCTTTGCAATAGACATGACATTTACTGGACCAAATAGATCAACATGTAGAAGGTGATAAGGCTCAAGAATTGATGATTCAGTCTTGCTCTTGAATGAGGATTTTCTTTGTTTAGCCTTCTGACAAGAATCACAAAGGCCATCAGGAGAAATACTGACTTTGGCAGTCCTCTCACAAGATCTTTCTTGACCAACTCATTTATATTGTTGAAATTTAAATGAGAGAGTTTCTTGTGCCAATTCCAGCTTTCTTCAATTGATGCTCTACTCATCAGACAGATTGCAGAACCATCAGTACTTGTTGAAAGCTTAGCTTCATAAATGTTACCACGCCTGTATCCTTTCAGAACAACTTTGCCTTTAGATTTACTCACAACTTCACAGTGTTCTTCAAAGAAATCAACATGATAACCTCTGTCACAGATTTGACTTATACTCAGCAGATTGTGTTTAAGTCCTGAGACCAGAGCTACTTCTTTAATGATGACATTCCCAAGATTGATATGTTATATCCCAATGTTTTTCCAATGTTGCCATCTCCATAAGAAACACTTGGGCCAGCTTTCTCCACAAAGTCTGATAGCAGGGCTTTATTTCCAGTCATATGTCCTGAACATCCACTGTCCAGAACTAGGATATTTTTCCTGTTGCCCTGCAATCACAAAGACACTAATGATTAGTTTTAAGGACCCAGACTTGCTTGGATCCTTTGGCCTTATCAAGTTTGTTAACATTTGCAGCGGATTTAGCATCAGAGTTTATGTTAACATTTTTCTTATCAGAACTTACACTATCAGACTTTGAATCAGAATTTACACTAGAAGGAACAATGGAAACTTTCTTTAAAGAAGGTTTTATTTGATAATAATCATAGTACAAACTATATTCCTTACAAGTATATGGAATCCATAAACTACCACAATGAAAACAAGGATTTTGTGGCTTATATCTAACAGACTGACTCTTAACTCCTGATTTTGAAGGTAAGGAGTTTATGTTCTTATTCTTCCTGCAAAAAGAGGCCAGATGGTTAGAACTTCCACAGTTATGACACGTTTTCCTAGGAGCTTTAGGAACAGGCTTATAATCATTGCTTTTATTCACACCTTCCTTTCCATTCCTATTTTTCCTAGGTGATTTTACCTTGTTTGCATTCTTAACATCTTTCAGCTTATGCTTAAGCTGCTTCTTAGTCATTAAACCTATGTTTACTTCAGCTGTCTTTTCCTGTTTAGTTTGTCAGAAGTTAATCCTCTTTAACTTCTGATTTCTCATTATCAGACTTTACAGTTACAAACTTAACAGGTTTTAACTTTGGCTTTTGCTTAACAACAGGCTTAATTTCTACAGTTCCTTTATCATTCTTATCCTCTCCATAACCTAAGCCCTCTTTCCAATTTTCACTACTTAGCAAATTTTGAGTTGTTCTGCCAGAGTTAGTCCAAGTCCTGATAATCTCTCTTTCCTTTTCTAACTCAGTTTTTAGAGATTCATTCATTTTTAGCACTTCATCCCTAACATAAAAAGCATCATCTCTATCCTTCTGAGTTTGATGGAACATAAAACTCTTTTTCTAAGAAATCATTTCTTTTCTTAAAAGCAAGATTTTCAGAAGTTAATCTTTCACATGTTAAAGTTTGATCTCTATAACTAACAAACATGGTTTTAAGATATCTTCTCAACTCATTAATATCATCAGTATGAAAAGCATAAGTAGTCTGAGGTACCTTTGATTCAGCAGCTTCAGAACTGCTTTCAGCACTTGCTTTATCAGCATTTGCCATCAAAGCATATTCTCCTCACTTTCAGAGTCTGAGGTGTCTGTCCAGCTTTTCTTCTTTGTGACAAGAGCCTTGCCTTTGTCACCCTTCACTTTCTTGCAATCAGGAGATATGTGGCCTTTCTCACCACAGTTATAGCATTTGACATTGGTATAATCTCCTCATCAGACTTTCCTCCTCTGCCCTCAGATCTTCTGAAATTCTTCTTATCAGAACTTGTGCCTTTCCTGGAAAACTTCTTTCCCTTCCTGAACTTCCTATATGCAATCTTTGTGATCCCTTTCACCATAAGAGCACACACTTCATCATCTCCTCATCAGCATCAGTCTCAGGCAAGCTTTCAGAATCTGTAGTCATCATCACTTTCAGAACTTGATGACTCAGTATCAGACTTTGTGAAAAGAGCTTTACCCTTGTTTTCCTTGAGGTAGCTGCCTTGGGGGATTCTTCTTCAGCCTTAAGAGCAACTGTCCTTGACTTTCCTCTTTCCTCTTGCTTCTTTGTTCCATCTCAAGTTCATGAGTCTTGAGCATTCCATAAATTTCATCAAGAGTTGTTTCATCAAGATTGTAGTTGTCTCTATTGTTGTTGCCTTCAAATCCCAGCATTCAGGAAGAGCTTAACATGGAATTTAAGGTTTGAATCTTTTTAAGATCATACTCATTATTAACCGGTGACCAAATCATTCAAGAGTTTGACAAATCTATCATATAATCAAGTCAATGACTCATAGCCTTTGAGTCAAAGTATTCATACTCTTGAGTGAGTTATTGTCTTCCTGTTCTTCTTAATTGTATCAGTTCCCTGACACCTTGTTTCCAGAGCATCCCATATCTCCTTTGCAGTCTTGCAGTTAATTACCCTGTATGACATTACATTATCAATGGCACTATACAGTAAGTGTCGTACCTTAGCATCCTTAGCAATTGATGCGATATCTTCAGCAGTATAATCACTCTTCTCCTTTGGTACAGTCTTTGCGCTTCACCTGCAACTGCAACAGCGAGCTTGGGTGGTTTGTGAGGTTCCTTCCTTGATTCTATCAAGATATTCTGGATCTGTAGCTTCCAGAAACATGGTCATCCTCACCGTTCCATATGGCATATTCAGATGGTCTCAGTATTGGAACTCTGATGGTCTCATACCGACTTTGAATTTGTGTCTTTGGAGATTCTTCAGTTTGATAGGCTTAGTTGGAGTTTCTGTGTCAGACATGATTGTGTTTGGATCTTAAACTGTATGTGCGTTAACAGATAGGCTCTGATACCCACTTGTCTAGGTCACACACACACTGTAGAGGGTGTGAATACAGTGTAAAGTACAATCAAATCGACTTAATATCTCAAGTAACATAAACAAACTTTATTGAAACAATAAACTCTGTTACAGTATGGAACATATTACCTCTCAGTGATGAACAATATCACGAGAGCTACTAGGGTTACAATGAATAATCTTCTCGCGAATATGATAACACTTTTAGTGTAAACCCTATGTCTGTGTTTATATACTACACAGTTACAAGATAATCGCTAATTGATATGGAATATAATTCTGCTTCCTAAAATATATCAATCAGATATCTTTTCTTCCAAGTATTCTATTCTTAATAGAATTCCTTCTTCATTCATATCTCTTCTTATGTTTATCTCGATCTTCTTTCCTTTAATCAGCTGCTGTCCTTATCTGAACATCCTTTAGCACTTAAGTTCTAATATCCATCTTCTGATGATTATCTCCTGATAATATAAGTACTGATATCCTTAAGTCCTGACTTCCAGTAAGTACTGATTTAATCCTGTTTAAGTAAGATCTGACAACTAAACATAAATCATATTAGCCATGACATTATGAAATATATCTAACATTATACTTTTTACAAACATGATCAGCCAATGATGCTGGAGCTGGATGGAAGATTTAATTGAACTAATGAAATACAATCTATGATGGCTTAGTTGTAAGTTATTTTCTTATAACTTGTAAAATGATTTAATCGAGCAAAACTTTCTATACATAATTGAACTACATAGGATAACTATGTTTTAACTTTTGATGCAGGATATTCCACATTCTTTCGTGGCACGCTTTGGCAAGCCTATTCCCGATGTTGTTCTTCTACTGTTTCCCTTTGGATACAGTGTATACAGGTTATTTTTCCAAATATGACAAAAGGTTCTTTAGTCTCTATAAATTCATCATATATTCAACTCAACCTGTGAGTTTTATTGTGTTCACCAACTGGGAAAGTCTGGTCGGTTTGATGCTGTCATTTTTGACAAATATGGAGTGCAAAGGTATGTTTGCACATCAGAGCCCAAAGCTGGTGAGAACTCTAATAATAGAAACTCTGTATAGAGTATGGTTCATATAATTGACGATCATTGCTGAACTTACATAAACTATTTTTTGGTTTATACTTAACTGATGTTTACCTCCATTTAAATACACACATTTAAAGATACAAATGTTCTTTTTCTTGATGCAGAGAACGTCCAGGGAAATTAGTTCGGGAATAATGAATGGAGATGAATTCGATGTGAAAACATTTCATGACCATGCTTGCGTGTCTGCCGATATTCCAATGTTTTTAACTTATGCTTTCAACAAGAATGTAATATTGATATAGTCACCAATTATTTTGGCATGGATTTCACTTTAAGACGTATCATTGCAAACATGGCATTTGCCATGTTTGGTATTACTGAATTGCTATAATTTTTTGATTAATTATCGACTGAAGATAACATTGGGCTTATGTATTAATTCCTCGGGTGATTCCATTAAGGTACTTACCTAATCATAGTATCAAATCATGGCCTATGAATTGCATAAATGTAGTTGGGTTTAATGAACAGTGGACTGTAATAAGCAACATGTAGATTAAAAACTACGTAGAGTTACACTTTATCTATAACTATATACTCATGATACTAATGAAAACTATAGTTCACAATGATGGTTTCAATGACCACAAATTTGGAGACTCGAGGATTTCGTAAGTTCTTTGCTGTTACACAACTTACCAATCTAACAACTTTAAGGTTATCTTCCCTATGTCATAATTGATTCTGGCCAAAATATGCCCGATTATGTATTGTAACACCCCCAGATTCTGGGGTTCGGGGATCCGGGTCGTCACGGTCTTTCTTTCCACAATATCACTTCACTTAATTAATAACAACTAACCTTATGCTGTGACCCCACACTAACACACTACCACAACCCGTTATAGTCTCAGAGATGAAATTTAAATAAGTACAAGTCTTTGAATCCACAATTTAAAAGTTATTACAACCCAAAATGATTACTTGATAAATTTACAGTTAATTGCCATTATCTGCCACAAGTTATAATTATACATAATTGATTCTCAAACGAGATGGTCTGATCATACAATAGATCTACCTCTGCAGCTATAGCAGCTACAACATCAACGGGAAGACGCGGGACGCTTCCCACGCGCTTGCGCTGAGTCTGCTGGAGTCTGGCCATCTCCTAACTGTTGTTGTGTGATGAAGAAATAAAGCTAAGGGTGAGCAGCAAGCCCACCAAAATAAATGAATAAATGATTTAACAAGTATGCGCCCTACTCATAATACTCATGAAGTCTTGGTCAAAAGAAATGAACCAAAGTTGATATCTTAATGCGAATGAAGTCGCAAACTATTCAGTATATATACATATATACTTTTTCAAATATTGGAGTCCTCTTCCATGCATAATATACACAACAGTCCCCAGTGTCTAACTGTATAAAAAGAATATCGTTGCTAAGGTGATCTCATATATCTAAACTTGTTTCAACGTTTTTTGAAAATCTTTGTCATTCCTAAGACCATATTAATTAGATATAAGTTTAAAAGATGAGGTTACCAAATACCCCAATATACTTATATCTTTCCCAATATTACTTGAACTACCACCGTTCAAGTTATAATCAGTTTCCAAAGTCATCACATAGATGAGACTACAAGACAGATTTGAATAGATTCAAACTTTGAAATATTATTGAATGAAATAAAGTTACGAGATACTTTATTTAGTTCCCGATTATATATATATCCACATATAATATATCTCTGTAAACATTTCCTGGAACCCTCTGTTATGTAAGGTATGAACAGCAGTTTGAAACATCCAATGAATTTTGGAAAGGAAAAGAAACCTTTGGCATAAAACAGATATCTTGCTGATCAGGCAAAGATACCCATAAGTAACCTTTTCTACTAGTAGATGGACCGAATATCCCCACATGGTCATCACCCTGGTCATAATTAGGGACCTTATGCTGGACTTGCCACTCAGCCACTTATGCATTTGATGGACTCCCACTGAGCCACTTACACTATCATGGACGCCCACTGAGCCCATGTTGCTTATGCCGACTCAATAGATGGACTTACTTCCCGAACGTTAGGTAAGTAATCAATTCCTATTACCAAAACTGCAACCTTGTTGCGAATATAAAATACACCACAGAGCCGGAATTCCCAGGTTTTGAACGAGTATTTAAATCCCCTTTAAAAGGAAGATCTTAAATATAAAAATGAGTTTTGGGATCCGCTCTAACTTTTAAAAATCATTTTGAAGACTCGAAAACACTTTAAAGAGTGTTTGGAGTAAAGCTGATTTAATGAAGTAAATCAGTCCCCAGAATATTTAGAAAATGACTGAATATTATTATTTAAATAATATTCCCATAAAGAATAATCTTTTATAAAAATAATTGAAGTAGAAGTTTTAAAACTTATACTTGAAACGAGTATTAAATAACCAAAGATATACTTATATGAAAGTATTATCTTTATTTGAATAATCGAAAATAAGTTTGATTATTAACACCTTATTCTTTAATAAAATAAAGAATATATTTCAACAAATAATCGGAGTCATAGATCCTCAAATGAATGTTCAAATAATATTCATTAAATAATATAAATTGAGTCATAAGCCTTCGAATGAATATTCAAATAATATTCAATAAATAATATAAAAGAGTCATAAGCCCTCGAATGAATATTCAAAATAATATTCAATAAATAAATAAGCTGAGTCATAAGCCCTCGAATGAATATTCGAAATAGTATTCATTAAATAAAATAAAGGAGTCATACATCCTCAAATGAATATTCGAAATAATATTCATAATAAAATAAAGTTAAAGTTATCGAAAACCTTATTCGATTAATAGTTTGGAAAAACTATAACCATATATATATAAATATATATATATATATATCCATATCCATATATACAAAATGTACTCGGGATCCTCGACTCCCGGTTTTAGAAAATATTTTCACCTTTGGGTTCCTATACTAAGGGTATATGCAAGTTACCGCTATCCTCTAGCATAGGTATTATCAACTGAACCAACAGATATATATTCCAAGAATATGAAACAGGCATGCATATATACCATATCACATGCTACAATATATCGCATCATTTGCTAATTATCCAACATGCATCTATCGCAAGATAATGCAAATACATATATTCATCACAACAACAGTATAACGGATAGAATACTTGCCTGAGCGACTGGGGTTACGAATGGCTCGGGACGAGTCTGGTAACCTATAAACAACAAGTAAGTTGGAATTAAACCAAAGTCACTTGTAATCTATACTTTAACTAACTTAGACTCTAACGCTCGTTTGCGCTCATGATTCGCTTAAGTCACGGGTACCCTCGGCTCCAGCATTTTTAATAATTTAACCATTACGAGTTTATGGCGATTCCTTCGCGAGTGTCTACCAACTGCCTATTACACTTTACATAAATGTTTCATACTCCAAGTAGCCTTTAAGGTCTTTAACTATGTTTCAAAGTAAGGCGAGGGGTAATGTTTC